>NW_016804493.1:3533043-3602714 GCF_001698545.2 Rhinopithecus bieti
AGAGTCCTCAGAAATAATACCACACATCTACAGCCATCTGATCTTTGACAAACCTGAGAGAAACAAGAAATGGGGAAAGGATTCCCTATTTAATAAATGGTGCTGGGAAAATTGGCTAGCCATAAGTAGAAAGCTGAAACTGGATCCTTTCCTTACTCCTTATACGAAAATTAATGCAAGATGGATTAGAGACCTCAGCTCTTTTAACTCTCTCCACCTCAAATCTATTCCACATGAATCATGAGGTCACCAACCTGAGAAAAATTTGTGTATTTAGCCACGTTCCATACCTTTCGGGATCCCCTCTTCCACGCTTTTCTGGAGTTAACTTTCTAAAACTGGTTATTGAGCCTGAAACACCAGGGAAGCATTAAAAAAAAAGTGCACAGGCACAACCGGCCTTAAAGATGGGGATTCCTGACACATTCTGGTCAACCCCTGTATTAGTCTGTCTTCATGCTGCTAATAAAGACATACCTGAGACTGGGTAATTTATAAAGAAAAGAGGTTTGATGGACTCTTAGTTCCACATGGCTGGGGAGGCCTCACAATCATGACAGATGGCAAAGAAGAGCAAAGTCACATCTTACATGGTGGCAAGCAAGAGAGATTGTGCAGGGGAACTCTCATTTATAAAACCATAAGATCTCATGAGACTTATTCACTGCCATGAGAACAGTATGCAAGAAACTGCCCCTATGATTCAGTTATCTCCACCCGGCCCTGTCCTTGACACGTGAGGATTATTACAATTCAAGGTGAGATTTGGGTGGGGACACGGACAAACCATATCAAGCCCCTTTACTCTGTGTGGTGTTTACTCACCAGTACCTCAGGGATTTTGCTTTCTGGTTCTGTTACAGCTTGACTTCTTTGTCAACTTTGATAACCATCCTTCTTTTTGTATTTTCTTATGTTTTATTTTTCAGCTTTGCAGTAAAATTAGCAAATAAAAATTGTACACATTTAAGGTGTGCAAAGCAATGTTTTGAAATGATTACCACAATCACACGATTTAACATAGCCACCACTTCACATAGCTACTTTATATTTTTATGGTGAGAATACTGAGATCAACTCTCTCAGCAGATTTCACATATACAATACACTGTTGTTAACTACAGTAATCATTCTGTCTACTACCTCTCTAGAATGTATTCATCTTACAACTGCAAATTTGTACCCTTTGGCCAATATCTCCACACCAACCCCCTTCCCTAAAAATCACTCTTTTACTCTGTTTCTATGAGCTCAACTTTTTTAGATTCCACATATAAGTGGGATCATGAAGTATTTGTCTTTCTGTGTCTGGCTTATTTCACTCAGCATAACATCTTTAGTATCTTGAAGAGATGTTTTCACTGCAATGTTCACTGCAGCTTTATTCACAATAGCCAAGATATGGAGAAACCTAACTGTCCATTGACGAATGGATAAAGAAAACGTGATACACACACACACACACACACACACACACACACACACACACACACACACAATGGGATATCATTCAGCCTTAAATAGAAGGAAGTCCTGCCATTTGTGACAACATGGATGAACATGAAAGGCATTATACTAAATAGAATAAGCCAAATACTGAAAGACATATACTGACATATAACATATACCTGAGTTCATTTTGTTCCATAGCATTCACTTACCCTTCCATAATTATCATTCTTATTCTTAGAATACCATTCCAGATTTGCTTATCTGGTTTTATTCTAATATGAATATTTAGCAACAATGAACAACCCATTAGAAACTAAACTGTATATGTTCACTATGGCCACAATGCCCCGGAGAGCTGGAAATGAGGGGGGCTCATGCCATGCACTTTGTATGTGCTATGCCACCCAAACATCACTCCACCCCTGTGAGGCTGGTATCATTGGCCCCATTTCGGAGAAAAGAAAACAAAGACTGAAATTCATTAACCATTCGTCCATTTCAGTAATTGAAGTTTCATCTATCTATGTTCTAGATGCACCTAGCCAATGAGAAACACACCCACACCTCCAGCTGTAAATCTTATGCTTTCGAACTACAACTGTCTGATCCTCATTTGCACATAGAATTGAGGTTTCAGGAGGAGATAAGTTTTGGGTGGGTTCCAGAAAGATGGGATTGGAGGGGTAGAGGCCAAATGAGAACATTCTGAAAAGGAAAATGAGGAGGAGAAAAGGAGAAAAGGGCAAGGGGTAGTCAGTCATAGGGGAGAAAATAATCTGATTTTAGTGGGTGGAGAGTAAATAGAGAATCAGAAATGCAGGGTTCAAATGTCAGAACAACAGTTCAGCATTTTTGCATGATCTCTATGACATATGCTATTCCGATATGAAACAAATTTCTTTTTAAATTTTTGTCATTCTATCTGGAACTCCAGCCCTTCTTAGGACAAGCAGGAGTGAACATGAAAAAAAGTTGCTTTATTGTACAGATGTCTTAGAATTTTCTCTAATAAGTGAAGAAAAATACAACTCAATGCTACTGCTAAAAAATAAGTGTTAGAGGGTGGCACAAGGGTTGCACAAGCAGGGTGGACACAGAATACACAGTTCCAGGATCCAGCAGAAGAGGCTGTGTCGGACAGACAAATAACAGAAAGGAGGTAGACCTTCTTAAATAGAACAGTGTTTCTTAAAAGTGGGAGCGGCATTTCTTAGAGGTTAATTTTCTTAACAGAGAGTAATACTTCGGATTTTGCATTGGATGGTTAGAAGATATGAAGAGATGACAAGCTAGGAGGCCAGCTGCAAAGCTCTTGCAGTGACTTCAAGAATTAGCTCATTGGGGCCAGGTGCGGTGGCTCACGCCTGTAATCCCAGCACTTTGGGAGGCCGAGGCAGGCAGATCACGAGGTCAGGAGATCGAGACCATCCTGGCTAACATGGTGAAACCCCGTCTCTACTAAAAATACACAAAAAAAATTAGCTGGTCGTGATGGCGGGCGCCTATATTCCCAGCTACTCTGGAGGCTGAGGCAGGATAATGGTGTGAACCCGGGAGGTGGAGCTTGCAGTGAGCCGAGATCGCGCCACTGCACTCCAGCCTGGGAGACAGCGCAAGACTCCGCCTCAAAAAAAAAAAAAAAAAAGAAAAGACTTAGCTCATTAAGGCCTACTGTAAGGCAGATGTGATGGGAACAGAGGCTCTGACATAATGAGACACCCTAAAGAAAGAAAACGTAAGACCAAAACCAGAACTCAGGAGCAGACTGGTTATTCACAGTACAATCAAATAAAGAGTTAAGATGGTTTTCTGATTCCTCCTTGAACTAGTGAATCAACTGTGTCTCTGGCAGTCTTTTCTAATATTCAATTATACCCAGAGGCTGTCAACAATCCATGAAAAAGAGGCACATAAAATACTTACTTTCAGAAAACTAAGTTGTATTTTTATTAGCTGTTTTCCACGATAAAATAAACCTTACATGTCACTTGCCCTTTATCAGGGATAAACACTGTGCATTCATTGAGTATCAGAAGGAGGCCTCTGCTGTAAAGTTATCCAATTAAGGCCAGGAAGAGAGTTTAAGAGCAATCAAGGCTTTGAATAAAGCTCAGTGTAAATTGACCTTGTTCTTTTCTTCAGGCAGAAGCATCTTTGTGACTTCCAGACTGTGACATGTTCACTAAGAATGCGAGATCATATACCCTCAGTGGCTAGACGCCACCACTTTGCAGAATTAAAATCCTCAGGAGCTCGTTGAATAAGTGCATGATATGATGTGTGCAACAAGACAGACACCATGGTTTACTGACCTTGCTTATTGACCAGCCGTGACTTCTTGCAGTAGTAAGTAAACTCCTGTTCACAGTGCTCCGCACGGTTAATAGTGACCTGAAGTTGCTCCATGCTGGCCACATACTCGAAAAACCCAGCATATGGGTTCTCTGGATTAGTATTTCTGACTCTTGTTAACTCAGAGCCGTTGTGCTGTATGATGGTCCATGTAGTTTCTTGTATGCAGAAATGGGGGGAGAAAGAGAGGAGACCATCACTAGTCTGCAAAAGTTAAAATAAATAAAGAAAATCAAAATCACCTTTTATCTGAGTCAAATTTTTCTAATCATCAAACTTCTCTGAGAGGTAGAATCAACACAAATGGATTCTCAGAATTGTTAAGTTATAGTAAGAGATTATTTTTCCTGAAATATATACTATTGCCATGCATTTACAGTGATTTTATTTAACATTTTCATATAATTTAGCCACACAATATTTATGATGAAAAATATTAGGAAATCTGATTATTTTTTGTGATGTATTTTATTTCACTGAATCTGATATTCCATCTTTTTAAAGATGCATCATTATTTTATTTCACTGCAAGAAAGGAAAAAATGCTGCCTATTATAACTACAAAATATTATTCATCAACACATCCAAAATCCAGTGATATCACAATATGAAAAATAGTGTGTATCAGAATTCATGAAATAGTTTATATTACATAATGTAAGGAGCCACTTTTCTACTCTTAACTACTATTCATGGTATCAGCAAAAATAAAGTCAAAACTTTGTAGCCCTCTATATACCTCTGTAATCAACATTTAACTATGAGTGTGCATCTTTTTAAAATTAAATTTAACGTATTCATTTTGATATCATGTGATCTGCACAGTTAGATGGTACAATAGGAAGTTACTCTTTTGAATTGTATGCATCTGACACAGCATCTCAACTAACACAAAAGTAAAATATCTTTGAGTATATACTAGAGTTATCACTATTGGTTCCTGAATGTCTGTAAACATTTCCATCATGCTGATTACCAAAATTTCTTAGATGAAATAAAAATCCCACAATGTTTGTAACAGACAATAGGTATATGATATCTGCCCTTCAACTTTACCAGTAATAGACTTTATACTATATTTTCTGTGATATATGCAGACACAAGAACAGATAAATCAAAAAGCCTCTGATTTAGTATGCAAAAAACAGAGTGAAAGTTGTCAAAACTCCACTACATATATGCTGTTAAGTCACATAACTCTTCTGTAATACAGAGGAATATCCCAAATTGGAGGAAAACAGTAATAGTAGGCAAAACGTGCCCCCCTCTTTTTAGCTAAGACATTCACATGGATCAACAATCCAAATAAGGAGGTATACTTTGAAAATTTCATTCCCATTCCTTTCCCAGTCATCAGAGTTTGGACTAGAGAGGCTGGCTAAAGGAGGCTGGACTAACTTCACAGACCTATTGCCTTCCACGTGTGGATTATTATTTTTCTGCGAAACATAGCTGTTATTTTGCATTTCCCCTTGCATTTCAGTCCACCCTTCAACAGTAGAATGCTCTCAAACAGAACTTAATCTACCAGCCAATAAAATTACGGGTGGCCAGCAGTACAATGCCGAAGTCGTCAAGAGATCTGAGTTGCAGATCTGGCAAGCATCTTGTGCCCTTAGGAGAGTCAGGTAAAACCTGAGCCTCCATTTCCAAATTTGGAAATTAAATTGGCAGAACGAGGTCTGAAATTCTATAATTTCAGCCAACTCGACCTTGGCTATTGGAAGTTTAAGGCTATTATTAACTAGACAAATCTGACAGCCTAGCCTCTGTTGGACTCTGTTTCTTTTGTTCAAAAAAACTATTCACCTTTTCTTGTGGTAAATCAATGGCATGCAAGAAGAAGCTAGCTACCAAGAGAGGCGGACAATATACCTGCTTGAAGCTTTGTCTCTTTCCCTTCTGGATCACACTGAGTGAGACTTCCCTGTAGTTTAGCATCCACTGGGTCACAATTAACACCTGATTCTAAAGGTTTTTAAAGGTGTTGCAAGAGACTCAAGGCCACCGTGCCTGGCAACCATCAAAGAGTAGCTCATATCAATGTTTCCTTTTGAAATTCTAAAATATTTCAATGTTATGATAGTCCCTGTAAGTGATTTTATTCTCTAATAAAAAGCACTACAAGGTATGATGTTAAACGGATGCCACACTTATCAGGCCATCTAGATTTCCAGGGCAGAACAGACACAAAGAAATTGTCACAATAGATTTTGAGCAACAGAGAAGGGGCCTTAAAAGCCAGGTTCCAAACCTCATGTGCTTCATTAATCTGGAAATCTCTGAAAAGTCTCAAATTAGAGCCTTTTTACTGTTCTTTCAGACATGGTTGAGTGATCTGAAGTTTCTACGAACATCTGTTTAGAAGTAAGAGTGGTAAAAGACACAGACTTCATCACAATTTGTAATCCAATACTTTGTGGTTCACTTTATCGGTCTTCCCTACCAGTCTGCAAGCTCTATGAGAATAGCAATAATTTCTGATCTGCTAACAATCATATCTCCAGCACATAGCACAAGGGTTGACACAAAATGCAGAAGACATTTGTTGGAGAAATGAGGGAATAAACAAATGAATGAATGAAAACAATGCATTGTCTAGATTAGAGCACAACCTCCTAGGTTATCTGATTCAGACGCTGCAGTGGCTCTGACATTTTCGTTGCCTTTGAGTTGTTATATAATTCTATAAATTGTAGATAACTAATAGAATTGCTAAATAATGTTAAGTCTGGAACTGTGAAGGGCCCTGAGATGTTACCCTACTTGCAAGTTAAGGAGTTATATTGCCAATACACAGATTATATCTATCTGTTTATTGATCTGTCTACTACCTACCTACCTGTCTAATCTATACTAACAGACACAGAGGACCTCTGACTCAGAGACCATTCGCTCACAGAGAATCTCATTTACATCAATCCCTCATACCTCAATTTCCCACCTGCAGATGCAGTGAGTGCTAGATAGAGCTGTGCCTGCTGGAGTTGTACCGGAAGAGGAGGATCACAAAATTATGAGGCTTGGGCTTACAGAGGGTACCTGGCACACTCTCTCCTCCTCCCCTCCATAGAGTGATACAGAGACTTTGGCTCTGGAATGTCACAAATTTTCTTTAGAGGAGAGAAGGTACAAGCCCTTAGGTTTTTATTACTCTCAGAAAATAAGCAAATGCATCTGGGAGAGATAAGCCTTTAAATCTCTTCAGAGCTATTAACTATCTCTAACTTCCAAGACACATTTAATCATCCTTTAACGTAGGTTGCCAGACACTTTTTTTTTTTTTGTCTTTGCCTAGAAATAAAAGCACTGTTTCCTTACAACAAATAATTCTTGTCTGTAGACAAGCAAATTCTACCTGGTTGAGGTTCTAGTGACTTCCCTCCCCCACCATGGATGAATCCAGTGTTGCCTCCATATGCACATTTGTTTCCGTGTTCCTAACATGTAGATACGTCTTTTCTTTGGATTCTCCTTTGAACAGGTTGTAATATCTTTCCAATTTCTTCAGTAATAATGCATTTTAAACATCTTTAAAATTTTTTAACTTTTATTTTCATATCTGCATGACAATCATGATTTTACTTTATTACAAATTATCTTTTACTAAATACAAAAAGAGTGGTAGGGTAAGGAGACAGGGAAATGAGTAAGAGATGGCTGAAATAGGCAGAAAGTCTACACTGAATGGTAGTTTGGGTCTACTCATGTCTTTTCCTGAAGAGATTTCACTATTCGTAAATAAAGCAACTGAGTAATTAAGAACTTGATTTACCTTAGGCTGGCTGCTATTTTTTAGTGTGATAACAGTGCAAAGAGAAAACATGCTGTTTAAGCAATACAGTTGCAAAGCTTGTGTTACTTCATGCTTAATAGCCGAAGGTGATAGATGCGATAAAGACTAAGAGCAGGTAGCAAGTGCTGTGTTAAGGAAAGCAGGAGACAGGAGGGGAGACAGCTAGCCTTCTGGAGCAAAACCTGATGTAAATAGGACTGCATTTGAATAATGGACAGTTATTTATTAACCCTCATAGCTGTTAAGAAGGCCTTTATTACTGAAATCTCTAAAGTAAAAATAATTATGCTATTATAAGTCTAACGCTCTCCAGCTTTCTCCTGTAATGGTCTCAGGAGCTCCTATCTCAGAAGCACATGGGGTACTTGTTAATAACGCAGAGACCCAGGCCTTGTGTTCTAAACTTACTGAGTCAGGGAAACTAAACCCGGGGGTCTCGGTAATGGGGCCATGAGAAGGGGTGAGTTTAACCCATAGAGTTTTCACTTTTAGAAAAACTTGAAAGTCTCATTTCTTCCCTCTGGAACAATCATCCTTACAGTGCAATGTTTGATAATGAGAAACTTCTTGAACGTGAAACAATTTCATTGTAGAAAAAGCAATGAAGGCTGGGTGCAGTGGCTTATGCCTGTAATCCCGACACTTTGGGAGGCCGAGGCAGGCAGATCACCTGAGGCAGGCAGATCACCTGAGGTCGGGAGTTCCAGACCAGCCTGACCAACATGGAGAAACCCCATCTCTACTAAAAATGCAAAATTAATTGGGCGTGGTGGTGCCTGCCTGTAATCCCAGCTACTCGGGAGACTTAGGCAGGAGAAATGCTTGAACCCGGGAGGCGGAGGTTTAGGTGAGCTGAGATCGTGCCATTGCACTCCAGCCTGGGCAATAGGAGTGAAACTTGGTCTCAAAAAAAAAAAAAGAAAGAAAAGAAAAGAAAAAGAAACAGCCACTGGGATTCACCTTATTCTAACTAATTATTTTAAAATTATGTTTGGAAAACTGTTTACAAAGAAATTTCAGCTTTTAACATCGTTTAAGAAATCATCCATTCAAAATAAAGATTTTTTTTTTGTATATTTTAGCTTATAATGCTTAGAGGTATTTTAATACATGTGGAATCATTTGACACTAGTTCTAGACTAATAACTAGATTTTTTAATAAGACACATATTTGCAAGTTGGTGATTCAGCATTTTGTCTTATTTTCACCATACCTGATCTATATAATTAGAAGGTACGTTCTTGGCTGCAAGCAATGAAATATTGATAGAAGGTAACCCTTCCTAGTGGAAAAACTTTCAGGCTGTGAGAAAAGAGACCAGTGCTTGATCTATTCCTACCAATATTTTCACCCTGCTACACTTAACCTCCCTGAGCCTTGGCTTCCTTATTTGCAAAACCAGATCAATAAAGAGAGTTTCAAGCTATACCTCCTACACTTAACCTCCCCCATTCTTGGCTTCCTCATTTGCAAAACCAGATCAATAAGGAAAGTCTCAAGTAGTAACATGTATTTCTCACTGGGTTATAATACTCTGGGGTTGTCACTTTTGCTTGAATATGTTCCTATATTCCAGAGCTACTGGAGACATTTAGCTGTCTCTGGGTATCTGTATTTCTGAATATCTTGCTATCCACATGGCTTTAAGAATTTTCTGAATATCCTCTTTTTCATCAATACTTTCGCATAATCTTGCTGAATGAAGCACCTTTAATCTCTGCATAGTTCCAGTGACTCCAGTCATTTTCTTTTTTTTTTTTCATTTGGGATCTATGACCCATCTGACCGCATTTCAAAATCTAAGCTCCTAAAACAAGGAATTCGTTCTCTCTTTCTCTCTCTCTACACACACACATACATATTCTTCAGGTCTCTTAGAATTGTTTAGTCTTAACTACAAGTTTTTTTTCCCCAAATAATTTGTTTATCAAAGATACATTTTCTATAATAAGGTACATTAATTTGCTATGTAATATTAAAAAAGTAAATGTTGATTTAATTTAAATAATGTATTCAATAAAATAAAATTGATAATTTATCACTTAGATAATAAAAAATACATATGGCCTATAAATTACTAAATTATTACCCATAATAAACATAAGATATGTAGTCAATATTCATTACACATGGATTCTCATTATTTATGAATTTGCCTATTTGCTAAAATTCATTTGT
Source organism: Rhinopithecus bieti (assembly GCF_001698545.2). NCBI lineage: Eukaryota > Metazoa > Chordata > Mammalia > Primates > Cercopithecidae > Rhinopithecus > Rhinopithecus bieti. The sequence continues at coordinate 3,542,823 of NW_016804493.1, forward strand.
AACCCCAATGCTTTCACAGTCATTTGTGAACACATACAGAGCCGCAAAAATTGGGTCTGCCTGACATTCACATACCCTGTTAGAGCTGAACAAGGAAACACTGTTTTCTTCTTTCAGCTCTCATACAATAAACAAATGTCTCATTTGTAGTCTATTAAGTGCCACATTTTTTGCATTTTTGTGCTACTAGTTGGTGATTTTGCTGTTTAAAATGCCCCCCACTCCCAGAAATGTTGTCGAGTTCCTAAGCACAGAAGGCTGCATGCACTGAGCCTTAGAAAGAAAACACATGTGAGATAAGCTTTGCTCAAGCTTGAGCTACAGTGCTCTTGGCCATGAGCTCAATGTTAATGAATCAACAGTATGTATTAAATAAGGTGTCTTTAACCTGAAACACACATAAAACAAGATTATGTATTGATTGGTGGATGAGACCATTGTGACCAGAGGCTTGCAGGAAACTAATACTGTGCTTCCCGCTAGGAATAATTTGTTCAGTGTTTTCTAATCCAGTGTTTCTGGTTACTTTACAGAACATAACTACTGCAAACAATGAGAATGGATAGGGAGTGTGTGTGTGTGTGTGTGTGTGTGTGTGTGTGTGTGTGTGCTTCTTAAAGCTTCAAAGGCTAGAGATATTTATCAACCTATCACTGTCTAATTTCAGAATGAAACTTTCTATAACATGTGTATGTGTATAGCTCCGGATGCATTTATGGGAACATAGAATTTACAGGTTTGCAGTGGTGGATTGTTACATAAATCTCACTCACAATCCAATCTATCCAAGCTGAAAACAAATAAATAAAGCATTTTGGCACTGGAATTCATATCTTACACTTGTAAAGTCTTCTCTTTTTTTCTCTGTAAAGTCCTCTCACATTTGTTATGTTTAATTCTCACGTACCAGAGTTGCCAGTGCATACTAAAATTTGAGACCCATGATGTCTAAAACAGTGATTCCCAAACCTAAGGACACATAAGAATCATTTGGGAAGATCCATGATATGTTTTCCATTTACCCACTTCAGTGGTTGCTCTGGATCAGAACCACCCGCAGTGCTGTCTGGGCATTCGTACTGTCCAGGCAGGAGAGCTTCATTGAGAAGACACATATGCAGGAACCACCATTTGTTTTGGGTTGTTTTCGTGTATGGGGCAATGCCCTCAATGGTTGTGAGATAAATGGAAGCCACCAAGTGTGTTAAATGAAAAAACTTTGAAGATACATTCTACAGCAATTTCTGCCAAAATATGTGTTGGCACAGAGTTTGCCACCACCTGCAGTTTTTAGAACCACACATTCATTACTATAAAGAAGCGGTCGCTCCCAAATTCAAATGCCTCCTCAGAATCTTGTTTGAATGTGGAAAACCAGACATCTCAAACTCAAAAAAAAAAAAAAAAAAAAAAAAAAATGTGTAAAACAGAGCTTATGATCTTTCCCTTAAACCTTGTCTGATCGCATCTTAAATAACAACAGTTCAAACACTCAATGGCCCAGGGCAAAAACTGTGTGGTTACTTTTGGCTTTTTGTTTTCTCACACATCATAGGTATGCAAAGAGAAAAATCTAACACCTTTCCTCCATCTACAGTGCTATTCTCTGGTACAATCAGTACTGGATTTTTGCATGACTTGAAACGGTCTCCCAACTCTTATAAAGTACGGTATGCATAGTCTCCTCACTCCTTTCCACCCCTGCTCCTGAAGAAGCATTCCCTAACCCAGGAGCAGTTGCAGTCCAATTAAAGGAAGTTAGATTGCATCCCACCATTTCTTAAAATGCCTCAGTGTCTTCTCATCTCATTTCAGAGTTAAAAACCAAAGGTCTTACAACATTGCCATGAAGCCCATACTCTTCCCCTCCCCATCCTACTTGACTCTCCCCTCTCTTCCTACTCCCCACTTACTCACCATACTCCCACTATCCTAGGTTTGTTGCTGTTTTCTAAACACACCAGGTAAGATCACCTGTCTCAGAACTTGGCAGTTTCTGTTTCCTCCGCCTGAAAGATACGTTTCCCAATTTTAAGTACCGAATCTCCCTTTGCAACACCCTCTGCCTCAAGGTATAATGATATTGCCCTTTTCCTTTGGTTTTGCTGTATAAAATATTGACTTCTAACACAGCACTCAGCTACATTGATCTCAGTTCAAAGTAACTTTCAGCAAATCATAAGGTTCTACATCTACAATGATACACTCCATACTAGCCACGGGAGGCTATAAAGCAGTTAAAATGCAGCCAGAGAGACTCAGAAAGTAAACTTAAAAAAAGAAAAATAGAGATGGGGTCTCACTATGTTGCCCAGGCCGGTCTCGAACTCCTAGGCTCAAATGATGCCCCCGCCTTGGCTTCTCAAAGTGCTGGGATTACAGGTGTGAGCCACTGTATCCAGCTGTAATTTAATCCTATTTTAGTTAAATTTTTTAAATTTAAGTTTAAATTTTTAAAATGCAGTAATTTTGTTTTGTAATTAATTTTAATTAAATTAGAATTTAAATAGGCACTGGCTAGTGGCTACCATGTTGGACAGCACAGTTCATCTAGAATCTATTGTGTGTGTGTGTGTGTGTGTGTGTGTGTGTGTGTGTGTGTGTGTGATGAGGAAGAGATCAATACTCCTTTTACTGACATTTAAATACAATTTCCAGCAGCACTACTGGTTGAAAAGACCATCTTTCCTTCATTACATATCAATGCCACCTTGGCCATAAATCAATTATCCATATATGAGTGAATCTGTTTATAAATTCCCTATTTTGTTTTTATTGGCTTATTTATCTTTGCGACAGCTAAATACAGCTTTACATCGCTATCTGTATAATGTCTATATCTATCTAATAGAGTTGAATCCTTCAAATTTGTTCTTCAAGATTGACTTGGTTCTTCTTGCCTCTTCGTATTTACTCATGAATTTTAGAATATGCTTGTTGATTTTCACCAAAATAATCACACCAACCTATAAACAAACACCCTGCTTGAGTTTTAATTTAGGTTTGCACTGAATCAATATCTAGTTTGGAAGAACTGATATTATACAATATTGAGTCTTCTAATCAATGAACTTTTTGTTTTGTTTTTTTGTTGTTTTTTTTTGAGATTGAGTCTCATTCTGTCACCAGGCTGGAGTGCAGTGGCACAATCCCAACTCAATGCAACCTCCACCTGCTGGGTTCAAGCAATTCTCCTGCCTCAACCTCCTGAGTAGCTGGGATCACAAGCGTGCGCCACACCCAGCTGATTTTTGTATTTTTAGTAGAGACGAGATTTTGCCATGTTGGCCAGGATGGTCTCCACCTGCCTTGGCCTCCCAAAGTGCTGCGATTACAGGCATGATCAATGAACATTTTATATTCCTCCATTTATTTAGGATATCAGTTCATCTAAAGGGCATTTTATACTTATCTGTGTAGAAACCTTGTACATCTTTCATTAGATTTACTACCCTGTGTTTGAGGCATTTTGTGCCATTGAAAATATGATCTCCTGAAAGTTTATTTTCTAATTGTTATTGTTGATATACAAAAATAAAATTGTATTTATTGTTCAATGGCAATCCTAATCTTAATAGTTTATCTGTAAATTGTTTAGAGTATTTTAATACATAACCTGATTATCTATGAATAATGAGAATCTTAGTCTTTTTTTTCCCCAACACTTATGTTTTTCATTTCTTTCTCTTCCTTTATTTCACTGTCTAGGACCTCCCATACAATGGTGACGACGATGGTATTAAAGGCGGTAACAGGAAAAGCTTTCAAATTCCACTGTAAACTAATATATGCTATAAGGTTTTCTGGTCTTTATCAAAATAAGGAAACTTCCTTCTATTGGCAATTTGTTGAGTGTTTTAAATTATGGATGAATATTGCATTTAATCAAACACATTTCCCATGTTTATTAATTTCTATGTAAATTCATGTAAGTAAAGAATTCAAGAAGATGTAAGCTTTATGTTTACATACATTTAAAAAGTAAATATTCTTCAAAGTTTGACATGTATCAATCTTCTCCCAGAAATAATCTATCCTTTTTGTTTGGGGACATAATTGGAAACATTTATTATTAGATGTTTTACACAGATGCCACATGCATTAAAAAAGATATTTAAAGTCATTACCATTTAACTATTTTTTTAAGATTTACGTTCAGTTTTTCTAAGGAACAATACACATTTTAATCAAGTTGCAAATTAGGTCAACATTCTGCTTATTTCATTTTAATTTTGCATATTTAAAACATGCATGCAAATTTAACTATAAAATAAAAGCCGATTAACTCACCAGTCATATTGCAATATAGAAGAAATGGTTCCAGGGGACCACTTCCATCTGAATCTATATAGTAAAACCCTGAAGTATTTCCTCTGTGCTTATAGGCTTCACATGACTGCTCATAGATAGCTTTAAAAAAAAAACATCATTAATGGAATAGCATGAAATGAATCTCAACTTTTATTTTGGACATGAAATACTGCAAGTCTTGAAATTTAATATGTACATTACTGACCAGGAGAAAAGCAAAACTTACTTTAAAACAAAACTCATTCTTTTTTAAAATTAACATGGATGAAAGTGATTTGACAGAAAAAAATGAGGTTGATTTTATGACTTCTTAAAATCACTAAATGAAAATGAAATCACTTGGTCAAAACCAAAATTTAGCCACTTTGATATTCTGAAGAACAAGGAAAGAGAAGGTAGGTGTTTAAATGTTAGAGCCTTGTAAGTATAATGTCATAACTTATCTTGCGGCACACATTTTGGAATTTCTAATTCTAGTAGCACCTTGTAATAACCTAATGTCTGAAGCACAACAGTGTAACCTCCTTAAATAATCTGCTGTTAGCCAATAATTATATAATAGAAACATTTTAAATCATGTTATAACTATACTCCATTCCCACAGAAAATTAACTATAGATAAAATATTTTTTCACAAAACAAATGTCATTCACAAAACTACTCATCAATAATTTCTAGAGTAATTTACAAAAGAAACTCTCACCAATGCCATAATGAGAATTCAAGATAATTAAAATTCAAAGCAGAAGAAATACTTGTATGAACTATGCCCTCAAGTGGTTTCAATGTGTTAGATCCATAATCGGACGTTTGGATGTTTTTAATTATATAATCCTAAATTTGCTATGTACAAAGTTTCATATCAACACTTGTGTATAATGCACACTTCTCATTGAACACTGGGCCAATTATACCAATAGCTTCTGTTAAGCATTTTATTCTGTGAAACGAGAAATAAACAATCCCCTGAATATTTGCCCCTGAATCTATTTTAGTTTTGAAAATTATGTTAATGAGTGTTTAGACAACGTGAAATACTATGGCTAATTTGTTCAATGTTACCAAAATTTCAAGTAATCATGTAAATTTACTTCCACACTTCTCCACAGTATGATGGTTTTATTTTGTTCTTATTATATATCATGCTGATAGAGATATAAGCATGGTTCATTTTCCAGTCACATTTGCATTTTGTGCACTGACATGGGTATGTAAAAATGACTAGTTTATACATTTCAATGTACACACGCATATGTTCATAAAGTCCTTGAAAGAGTTTGGCAGAATATCCTAACTTTGTGGTGGGACTGGTTGTGGAAAAGGATTGGATAAGAATACTTGGAAGGACTTCTGAATTATGTGTATGGCTTGACTTTTTATAGCATGACTGTTGATTTATGTGCATGGCTTGACTTTTTATAACATGACTGTTTACCGATTACTTCCTAATAAGGCTTTGTAGCAAATTCCATCTCCTGCCCTCCACTGTTGCCAAGACTGTCGTTCTGGCTCCATTTCTCAGAATAGTTATGGGCAAAAACCCTTCAACTGTATTAGAGCTGTCTTCTCAAGAACCTAATAAATTAAACTAAATTATTGGATCAAATTGTGGGTCACAGATGAAAGTAACTCTATTTATTATCTAATTTTTGTCTTCAGAGTTGTTTAGTTTATATTTAGATTCAGTCATTGATAACAATTAAAATGAATAGTCAATGAAAACACTGAATAGCTTTCTGTTTTGAGTTAGTTACTACATGGGGATAATGGAGGATATAAAGAATTAAAATATACTGTCCCTTCACTAGCTGGATGTCCTGGGTCAAATAACTTGGCATGTGGGTACAGGTGAGGTGTTGGCTTCTGGGTACAGATGAGGTGTGGCTTTATTACCAGCTAATATTCTTCATAACAATCTTATGAAGCACCTCAACATACACAATTCATGCCCAGGAATGACTCCAGCAATAGTGGTAGAGCTGGGAGATTCTCTTGGTGATGTCCTCCCCAGTATCGAATCAGGGCTTCTGAGGGTCCTCTGTGCAGGCCCCCAGAGCTGGGAGCCCAGGATTCCAATCTCAACTCTGGCAGGAGCACAGTGTAATAGACAAAGGGTGGTGAGACGGATGGCTTTGTACCTAACACCCATGTCTTAAGTCAAGGATACAGGAGGTAGTATTAGTTCAGTTGCTCAGAAATGTCAGTAATAATCAGAAAAAATGGCAGAAAAATGGGCATTTTGGTCTTCCCATGTGTGCCCCGGAACAACTGGACAATGAAATAACATGAACCTCACAACACATGCAAGCCATTTCATCAGAAAAAAATTTCATGATTTGTAATATAGGAAAAAAGCGATATTGGTTGTTATCCCAGGCTCTAGAAGATGACATCACAAGTTCACATCCTCACTCTGCCTCAACTATTTTAAGTAGCCTTGAACAAGTAGATTAATATCTATTTCTTTATAAGTAAGTTGCCTATAATAGCATTCACCTACTAGGGTGACCATCAGAATTAAACGAGCTAGGACATATAAAATATTAGATCCATACCTGGCATTTAGAAAGTATTGAATAAAATTAACTATTTATCTACCACCATAATTTAATCATTATCTACCACCCTTTTCCTTATCACCCTCATTAAATAGGGTTGCAAGATAATATAAGGATTATCTGTGCAATAGACTGAAGGTTTGTGTCCTCTCAAAATGCATATGTTGAAACTTCGTCCCCAATATGGTGGTATTTAGAGGTGGGGCCTTAGTGAAGTGATTAGGCCATGAGAGTGAAGCCCTCATTAGTGGGATTTAGTGCTCTTGTAAAAGATTTCCCAGAGAGATCCCTCAGCCCTTCCACCATGTGAGGACACCGTGAGAGGATGGAAGTCTATGAAGCAGGAAGCACACCCTCACCTAATCTGCTGGCATCTTGATCTTGAACTTCTCAGCCTCCAGAACGGTGAGAAATACATTTCTGCAGTTTGTAAATAACCTAGGCTATGGCATTATGTTACAGCTCTCCAAATAGACCATGACATCTAGTCCCTATTGGATATCTGAATCTTCATGCCACAAACCACCCCACCCCAGTCCAACCAGGGTTGTTTCTGAGAATCTCTTTGTTTAATTGCATGAATAATAAGAATTTGGTAACTGAGCATGTACTTGTACTGTGCCTTCTAGAAAGTTTAGTGTCAAAATGCTGGCCCAATTCAAGTAACAGAGCAAGATAACAAAATTCACCTTCTGCATTTTATTTGTTTTCGATCCTTGGCTACCTTTCATCTTCTATATGTATTTTCCCTTTGCCAGGTATCCTCTTTTCTCACCTGTTTAATATTATGTACTTCTATAGGCTATCTTGACTACTTTATGAAATGAGATGTGGATTAACAACTGGATGCTGAGTTTGCACAGAACAGACATATATACACACAGCAATGAAAAGGGAAATGGGACAAAGAAACCAACACAGGGGCAAGAAAAAGCAGATGTGTTCCGCTTACAGTTATGGCAAGTAGCTCCTCTGTAACCAGTGTTGGTACAGTTACAATGAAAGGCGCTCCAGGACTGGGAACACTCCCCACCGTGTTCACAGTAGTTGGGGGAACACCTAAAAGAAGGTTCAGGTACAATCACCAGTTTCCATTTTAAGATATCTTAAAGTATTGACCATTTATACATGGTCATGAGAAAGACGGATTTCAACTATAACATAATGACTAATGATGCTTCAGTCTGTTGTTAATCACTTTAATCACAAAACTAAACCTTAGATCAATACATTCATCAGATTTCAGCCAATTCTCAGGTAGTTGTGACTGCTTAATTTTCAACATGTCTCACTATATCAGAGCCCTTCATTTTCCCTAAGTGACATAACATGGATTCAATATGTTGGCAGAAATATCCATAGCATACACGAAATAACACTTTATCACACTGAATTGCTACATTGTTCGAACTCTGAAAGGAGAAGGAATAAAGATAGAAGAAAAGGTAAAAGGAAGACAGAGGAATATCTTTCTTCACTTGAGGTATACTTCTAGGAATGTAGGAGAATACACAGTATAGACTCACAAATTTCAAGCAGTGTGTCGGGGTGCTCTAAGGTGCAAAATAGAACTCACAGGGACTCACAGGATAATTTAAGTCTTCAAGAGAAATATCTGTCATACTCAGCACCTATCAAACACTGTGTGACTTACTAACTAGCTTGAGGTAATTTAGTTTCAACATTAGATCATTATATATTCCCTTTAATCACATCCTATCCTTGAGGAGCAGGGTTTTAGTAATTGATTATTTATTTATGTATTTATTTGAACGGAGTCTCGCTCAGTCGCCCAGGCTGGAGTACAGCGGCGCGATCTCGGCTCACTGCAAGCTCCGCCTCCCGGGTTCACGCCGTTCTCCTGCCTCAGCCTCCCAAGTAGCTAGGACTACAGGCGCCTGCCACCATGCCCGGCTAAATTTTTTGTATTTCTATTAGAGACGGGGTTTCACCGTGTTAGCCAGGATGGTCTCGATCCCCTGACCTCGTGATCCGCCCACCCTGGACTCCCAAAGTGCTGGGATTACAGGCGTGAGCCACCGCGCCCGGCCGTAACTGATTTTTTAAAAAGCAAGTACCACGTGAAATCAACATTGAACAAAAATATGAGGCTAGTGGAGTCTCATCTATTTTTTGTTGTTGTTGTTGCTTTGGTAGTTTTTTTTCTGAGACAGAGTCTCACTGTTGCCCAGGCTGGAGTGCAGCGGCACCATCTCGGCTCACTGCAAGCTCTGCCTCCTGGGTTTGAGCAGGGTTCTGCCTCCTGTATCCTCCTGCCTTAGCCTCTGGAGTAGCTGGGATTACAGGCTTTCGCCTCCACATCCGGCACTGGAATCTGATCTGATTTCAAGTCTTGAGAAACGGTGGTGTGTTCAGCAGCTACACATGTCCAAATACTAAGTAATTGTGTTTAATTAAAAATAATTATTTTCCAAATCATGTATATCACTTTTTTCAAAAGGTTCCTAGGTTGTTATGGCATATTTGTTAAGTTTTTTGGACCCGAACCACTTTTTAAGGTTAGGGATATATTTCTAGTGTTAGGAATGTCTTTTGGCCTAGGGGCACGGTGAAAATTACCGAGACACATAGGGCACCATAGATGAAGAAGTTTGGAACGTTTCGTTATTGACTCAAATAGCCCTAATCAGATTTTTGATGACTTTTAGGATGTAGAATGAAAGGTACATTGAGATCAAGACTTTAAATGCCCTCATTCATCACAGATTAACAACTAAATAAACTACAAAACCTGCAAGAACATATTTGTGATGGGGTTTTTACCATCTCCTTTATTAAAACTAAGGAGGAGAACTTCCTGTTTTGCTTACAGAATTTTCCAATTTTAACTAAAAGGATATTATGGATTTTTTTTTCCCCTGATTTATAAGGACTAAAATGGCACTAACAATCCCCTCAGCTTAATCACAATTTGGATAGGTTTCTTGGTGACTATAGGCACTTGACCTCCCTTATCTTAGAGCCTTTACTTCAGAAAACTTTCCGTGATCAATTCTTTCTTTGCCCCTCTCAGATATAAATCTTCTCCCAGCCTCTTGCCAGTTTTACAACCCAGGAATGTCTTTCAAGGACCTGGGAACCACCTCTTTGAAATGTAAGCATTAAGAAAGATACAGCCCCTATTTCCCAGTCTCTGGGGAGGTAGGAACCTAACTTCTTTAAGCACCAATAAGCAAACACAGATGGCCTCATCTCGCTGACACTGTTAGCCAGTTGTAAGGAATAAATACTTATTAAATTATTCGTAGCTAAACCACTTTTAAAATCAAAGTGTTAGGTCTATCTTTCGGCTTAGAGGTGCGGTAAAAAGTTACTGAGACAGCTAGAGCACCAGGAGCAAACAGTTCGGGAACTTAATCAAACAGCCCTGATCAAATTATTGATCCCTTTTAGGATTCAGAATGAAACATAGCAAGAGACCAAGGCTTTAAATGCCTCATTTAAAAAAAAAATCTACAAAAAAATCCCAGATTTTAAAAAAATCTACAAAACCCGCCAAGAATATATTCATAATAGGGTTTCTGCCGTCTCCTTTATTTTATTTTATTTTATTTCTTTGAGACAGAGTATCGCTCTGTTGCCCAGGCTGTAGTGCAGTGGCGCGATCTCGGCTCATTGCAAGCTCCGCCTCCCGGGTTCACGCCATTCTCCTGCCTCAGCCTCCCGAGTAGCTGGGACTATAGGTGTCCACCACCACGCCCAGCTAATTTTTTGTATTTTTTAGTAGAGACAGGGTTTCATCATGTTAGCCAGGATGGTCTCGATCTCCTGACCTCGTGATCTGCCCACCTCGGCCTCCCAAAGTGCTGGGATTACAGGTCTGCCATCTCCTTTATTAAAACAAAGGATGGAAACTTCATGTTTTGCTTACAGAATTTTTTCCAATTTTAACTAAAACAATATTATGTATTTTCCTGGTTACAAAAAAAGAGATGTCCACTGTACAGAAATTAAACAATCCAGGAAAAAATAAAAAAGAAATGTCATTGACATCTCACTGTGTATGAACAACCACTACAAACTCACAGATCTGTGTGTATGTCCATAAATATAATCATAAGGAAATGCTACTTTACAATCTGCTTTTTAAGAAACCAGAAATTAATAATGACCATCTCTTCATATCCACTAAGTTTATACATATTTAGCATTTTTATAGATTCACAGGAATTCATTCAAAATGTGTCATGATTTATTTAATTTTAAGCATTTCAAATCAATGACAATGTGTAAAAACAGGAAGACTTTAAAATATTAAAACAATAACAATTCTAATTGGTAATCAAACCAGAAATGACATTATTCAGAAAAGGCTTTTATTTCCCCCTATGGAGTATATTTATGTCTTTTTATTTTTTTAACTCTTAAGTTCAGGGGTAACTTACGTGCAGGTTTGTTACCAGGTAAACTTGTGTCATGAGGGTTTGTTGTACAGATTATTTCATCACCCAGGTATAAAGCTTACTACCCATTAGTTATTTTTCCTGATCCTCTCCCTCCTCCCACCCTCCAACTTCCAACAGGTCCCAGTATGTGTTGTTCCCTTCTTTGTGTCTATGTGTTCTCATCATTTAGCTCCCACTTATAAGTAAGAACACGTTGTATTCATTGCATTAGTATTCACAATGGCAGACACGGAATCAACCTAAATGCCCATCAGTGATAAACCAGATAAAGAAAATGTGGTACATAGACACCACAGAATACTATGCAGTCATAAAAAAAGAATGAGATCACATCCTTTGCAGGAACATAGATGGAGCTGGAGTCCACTATCCTTAGCAAACTAATGCAGGAACAGAAAACCAAAGGTTATTCTGTAGCAAACCTCAAACCATGTTTTAAAAGGAGTTCAATATAAGTGGCTTTGCCTAAAATCCAAAAGAATGACTCTTAAATGGCTGTGATACATATGCTATTTCTATTTGATCTGCTTCAAAAAGACCAACTGAGTCCATTTTTCTTGATTCTTGTTAGACCAGATTTTTCATAATTTTAATTCAAATGTGAAAGATTAAATTGTGACTTTTATTTAAAGTCATTACGTTATCGTAATGTTTACTACCGGTAACCTATGGCAATTTATGTTCTATAGTACTCATTCTCACCAAATGTTCTAAACTGTTGTATTTTACACTTTTCTCCTCCCTACTCACTACAATACAAGATAAGACAATTCATTAACCCATTTTCTCTAGCCACTAAAGCTTTTCCTTGGACACTGCCATCATTTTCATTGCTTGTGAACTTGAACAAATTCTTACATCAATATACCCAAACCTAAAGTGATAGTAAGGTTTTGATTTCTCCTGATTCCTGGTCTATTACAATGTAAATTTCAAAAGCTTTCATACAATGTAAAGATGTGCTGGAATTAATATTGAAGTAAGCTCTATACAACATTATCACATTTAGGGAAATAAACCTAAGTGCCAGTGAGTGCTAGGATAATGGTGACCACCACAATTTTCAAATCTTACATTCTCCCTCAAAACTTTGATATCGACAAGAACCAAGCTCCCCATGTCCCTAGCGCTCGCCTCCAAAAGGACCATGCCTGCAGTATTAGAGGAGGCAGAATAACACCATGATCTTCAAATCAACTGGAATAAACCCCGTATGTCAGTGTAAGGAACAAAGGGTAGGCTTGGGGACTCCATGGAGAAGAGGGGAGGGAAGGTAGGCAGGTAGAAACTCCACCAGAAACGAGGAGGAAAACAACGGGCCTATGGAGGATGGTGCCATGGAGGCTGGAGGCCAGAGCCCGAGGGCTGGGTAACAGAAGTGGATTGGAAGGACAGGTGATGGAGGTGCAGAGGCTGGAGGCAAGGAAGCCAGGAGTTGGGTACTGGGCTTGCTAAGGTCACAAGGTGTATAATGTCACTCAACAGCCTGTTAGTTCCTGTCAGTGGTCTCTCTGCAGCCCAGGTGTGCTTTGATACCAAATGATATACTTAACAATTTCCTTTAATAAGTGTTTTACGCCCAAGCAACTTCTTAAGAATTTTTGTCTTAGTAGCCATCACTCCTGCCCCGGCCCCACTCACATTTCGGCCCCAGATGTGGGGACCTGGACAGCAGCTGCCTTTTCAGTTCTGTACTCACCCCTCAGCCATCCCTCTCCGAAGTCCCTGGACTGAGGGCCACCCTGCTGCATGTCCACAGAGGACAAGGGGAGGGCTTCCAAGTGTGTGTGTATGTGTGTGTGTGTGTGTGTGTGTATGTAGGGAGTGACTCTGTAAAAGGTAGATGTGAATATAAGACGTGTGGGAATGATTCATGAGTGTAGAAGTGTAAAACGATGGTTGTGTTCATGTGAGTGTGCATGAGTAAAGATTAATATGTGAGTTGTATAAACGTGTGTAAGGATGGTGTGTGAATGTGTAAGGAGCTTTGGGCTATGTGAATGAGCATATGAGTGTGTCCATGTGAGAGAAACGGTGTGCAAAGGCCACATTGGTGCACGTGTGTAGAGACTGTGTGTGAATAGCCATGTGGTATGAATGTGAACACGTGTATTTGTATTTACACCTTTATGTGTAGGTTTGAGCCAACTTAAAGTCAATTATAGTTTTTTAAAAACCTGCCTTGTTTTAAGTTCCTGTCAGATTGTTAATGTTTTTAACATTACTGCCTGTTTTTTTGTTTGTTTTTGGTTTTGGAGACGGAGTTTTAGTCTTGTTGCTGAGGCTGGAGTGCAATGGCAAAATCTTGGCTCACTGCAACCTTCGTCTCCTGGGTTCAAGCGATTCTCCTGCCTCAGCCTCCCGAGGAGCTGGGATTATAGGTGTGCACCACCACGCTCGACTTTGTTATTATTTATATATATATTATTAGTAGAGACGGGGTTTCGCCATGTTAGCCAGGCTGGTCTTGAACTCCTGACCTCAGGTGATCCACCCGTCTTGGCCTCCCAAAGTCCTGGGATTACAGGTGTGAGCCACTGTGTCTGGCTGGCTGTTACTGCCTATTTTTAATTATAGTTTATTGAACCAACAAATGATACATTTATTATGCATGTATTAAATATTAAACACCCCAAATGTTAACTTGCACCCAGAGGTGCTGCATGGCATGGCAGGCAAACATTTCAGGGAGACTTCCCTGGATCCACGGTGCTTGGGCTAGAGGCTGGGCTCTGCCTTTTCTTAGCCATGTCATTTTAGCCAACTTATTCTCTCTGTGCATCTGTTTCCATATTTATAGGAAACAAACACTATTAAGAACAGGTTCCAAGAGATTTTGTGAGGCTTGATTTAAATGCTCATTCATGTTAAGTGCTTAGCATAAGGCCTGGTACACAGACTTTTTTTAAAAAGGCTCCATTTAATTCTTGGAATGCCATCCATCTTGGGATCCCACGTCAGTAGGTATAGCATATAAGACCAAACTAAATATATATCTTCTTCTGAGTGTAAGACAACAGGTTCAGAGATACACCTGGAAATTTAAAAAGTATGCAAATGTTACTTTGATTTCTGCTATATTTTTAAGATTGTTAGGGTTACTGTTAGCCTAAAGCGTCTTTTAAAAAGAAACATGTATAGTCAAGGTCTACCCATAATTTACTATTTCTGAAAAGCATTTTTAAGGTATAGCACTAAAGTGATATATTCTCCAAATGTGCTGATGGTCCTCTATTTTACAGAAAGTATGTACCTTCAGAAAGTAGGCAACCGGGAGTCCGTGTGTGAAATGGCAGCTCCAGAACATGTCCACATAGGACAAAGGGTACTTGTACCAAATGAATGTTCTGCAATCCAAGATCATCAGCATGCACTACCACTCAGTGTGCATGACTGAACCTCTCCCTGTCAGTTTCCCTGATGGCTGCTCCCCATCAGGGGTTGGGGAGTCCCTGCCTCTGTGGGCAAGCCTTATATTGAGAAGCTAGGCCCAGAAAGCCTCTCTGTGTGCCCTCCCCCAAATCAGGTTTTAGGTTCCAGAGCTGTTAAGGTGGTAACTATGGACAAGTTTGCAACAAATGGACCCAGAAGTCATTCAATCCCCAAATCAAGCCAGTTGAGGTTTAATGTCTAAATTCTCTCTTTTCATATCATCTTTCATTATAGAAAGAATTGTTTTCTCTGCAAATTGTTTTAAATAAATAAATGAGTATTTGTGGGGAGGAAATTATGTCCTCCTACTCTTATTGCTAAATATGGTGATTATTGCTGCTTTCTGGACATCATGAAGTATCTATCAGTGTTCAAAACAGGACTGACAAACATTACTGAGTGGTCTGCTGGATACAAATAGAAGAGTCTTTTTGTTGACAAAATGTCTCATAAAAGTAAAAAGTTACTTTTGATGCTCCTAATTTATGTATTTATTCAAAATACATATTGAACATTACTACAGGGTAGAGGCTAATTTGGTCACACTGTTTAAAAATTGTTTAATCTGTAATGGTTATGACATTCCATTAAACTCAGTAATTAAAATTAACAGCCTTGATATTAAAGCATGACTGGCAAGATGACTTAGCTATAGTTGCTCATGCCTAACCACAGGTTTCAATTATTACTAACTATTAATTATTATTTTTGGCTGGGTGCAGTGGCTCACACCTGTAATTCCAGCACTCTGGGAGGCTGAAGTGGGCATACAGCCTGAGCTCAAGTGTTTGAGACCATCCTGGGCAACATGGCAAAACCCTGTCTCTACAAAAAAATACAGAAATTAGCTAGGCCTGGTGTTGTGTGCCTGTAGTCCCAGCGACTCAGAAGGCTGAGACAGGAGGATGGCTTGAGCTAAGGAGGTGGAGGTTGCAGTAAGCTAAGATCGCACCACTGCCCTCCAGCCTGGGCAACAGAGCCAGATCTTGTCTCAAAAAATTTTATTTATTTATTTATTTATTTATTTAAGACAGAGTCTTGCTCTGCTACCCAGGCTTGAGTGCAATGGTGTGAACTCGGCTCACTGCAACCTCCGCCTCCCTGGTTCAAGTGATTCTCCTGCCTCAGTCTCCCAAGTAGCTGGGATTACAGGCAACTGCCACCACACCCAGCTACTTTTTTTATTTTTAGTAGAGATGGGGTTTCACGAGGTTGGCCAGGCTGGTCTCGAACTCCTGATCTCAGGTGATGCACCTGCCTTGGCCTCCCAAAGTGCTGGGATTACAGGCATGAGCCACCACGCCCGGCCAAAAATATATATTATTTTTAAGGTGATTTGTCCTCCACAATTAACTCTCAAGTCCTGCCTTGTCATGTCCTGTACTGATGCTCTTGTTGAAACTCTTTGGTCATCCTATACCTTGATCAATACCACAACCCCAAGCTTCTCTAGAGAAGTTTGTTTTCATTTTCCCTGCAGAGAAGATGGTAATGGGTTGTTAAAGAGGAACATTAGGAGAAGTGCAACCAGTTGAATTCCCCTGCCTTGGAAAATATTCCGCTGTCAGGGTGGCAAATGCCAGTTTGATAACTAACCACATAGTCTCAAATGTATTGGTACCTGATGATCAATTTTACTGTTCAAGTGCCTTAATATATTGAGTTTAATGACATATTTTTTTAACACATCTATACTTGTCTAAAATTACAGCAGCATCAACAGTATCTTTCGCGAACTGGTAGCATGTGTACATATGAAGCCATACATAACATGGCCAAGTCTTCCAAATTCTGTCATTTAAAACATGACATTTAAACAAAGTGTGCATTTTTTCTTATTTGTAATGTAAATACACTCCATTTCCTGTGGAACAGTTAAGAATGGGGAAGAGGAGAGAATAATTGTTCATCTTATACATAAATTTTAATCCAATGCCAAAGTTTGAAAGGAGGTCGAAATGAAGTGAGATTGTCCTTACCTGTCTGAGATGCCACACGAGTCTATCTGAAGGTCACTGAAGTTCCCAAGGGACCCCTGCTGAACTGAAATCAGATCTACCACTCTGCCACCGATAGAAATGAGCCTCATACATCCCTGAAATCCACCAAGTGGACTTTTACATTTGGATCCAAAGCTTTTGTCAGGACAACCTGATAAAAACAAAATAAAACCAGTGCGCATCATAAAGAATCAAAATTCAGTATCATGGACAACTTCATTTAAAAAATAAAAGAAAGAGGCATATGATTATTTTCTGTATTAAAGGAGGCAATAATGACTGCAGTCATTATTAGTTTGATCTAAATTACAAACTGAAATTCATACAAAGAATTTTTTATTTACATAGCATTCCCAGGAAGTCACTAGTATTATAATAATGTGCAAGGATATTAGCTTGATCTAGATTTGAAAAATATAAACATTAGCTCCAGAATCCTAAAAATGTCAGCCAGCAATATTAAACTGCATATAACTTACAGATGGGAATTTAGTCTTTTGAATTGCACAATTAAGAACATAAAAGATGAAAGCATGTACTATGTATAAGAAAAGATACATTAATAATGGTGAAATGTCTTTGTATTTATAAAGCTAACTATTTGGAAAATGGGTTCTCTTGGCTTGGAATAAAATTACCAACTGTTTATCTAATTAATTAATGCATTTTCCTATATATAAAGGAACCATATACACAAGGATTTTAGTAAGTCTTGATGGTTTCATATTAAAAATATTTCACAGTTTGATTTTATTCTTTGCCTCATAAAAGAATGTTTCATTTACATTGATTTTTTCTAACATTTATATAAGGCTTGTTTATAATTATTTAAATAATAAATATAATATTAACCATTATTGTCTGTGGTCTAATGGCATTCTAAATGTGTCTCTATCCAAGTGGAATAGTAAGTTTACGGAGTATGAATACATGTATTACATTTTTTCCATTTTTAATTTGTATGGATACATCGTAGGTGTATATACGGGTACATAAGATTTTGAAACAGGCATGCAATGTGAAATAGTTACAACATGGAGAATGGGGTATTCATCCTGTCAAGCATTTATCCTTTGTTTTATAAACAATCCAATTAAACTATTTTAGTTATTTTAAAGTGCACATTTATTAAAGACCATAGTTACCCTATTGTGCTATCAAATAGTAGGTCTTATTCATTCTTTCTCATGGTATTTTGTACCCATTAACAATCCCCTGGGGCCGGGCGCGGTGGCTCACGCCTGTAATCCCAGCACTTTGGGAGGCCGAGGCAGGCGGATCACTAGGTCAGGAGATCGAGACCATGGTGAAACTCCGTCTCTACTAAAAATACAAAAAAATTAGCCGGGCGAGGTGGCGGGCGCCTGTAGTCCCAGCTACTCCGCAGGCTGAGACAGGAGAACGGCATGAACCCGGGAGGCGGAGCTTGCAGTGAGCCGAGATCGCGCCACTGCACTCCAGTCTGGGGGATAGAGCGAGACTCCGTCTCAAAAAAAAAAAAAAAAAAAAAAAAATCCCCTACTTCTCCCCAAACTCCACTACCCTTCCCAGCCTCTTGCAACAACATGGATGGAACTGGAGGTCATTATGTTAAGTGAAATAAGCAAGGCACAGAAAGACAAACATTATGTGTTCTCACTTATTTGTGGGACCTAGAAACCAAAACAAATGAATCCGTGGACATAGAGACTAGATGGGTGGTTATTTTTTAATTACTCTTTATTTGCCATGATAATCATCAAACACTATCACAATTTCAAAGAATAAGAAGTGAGTCAGCAACTTCTTAATTCCTGTACAATCCACACTAGTTTTCTACTTGTGAATTTCCACTATAATTAAATTGTTTGACTGATAATATTTTTCCTTAATGCTTTGTTTTCCTGACAAAATACATTTACATGGCAAGTAAAGGACAACATTCAAATTTGAAACTATTATCAGACACTGAAACATTTTATTTTAACCTAATGGAGACTTTGAAGTTTCAAATTTAATATATCAAGATAAATTCATCAAAGCTTTTTGAGTGTTAATTTATTGTACATGGTACTACACACATTTCCAGTGCTTCAATTTCTTCTGTAGTATAAGATATGGCTACCATAATCTCAGTATGTATGCTGAATGACTTATTAGCCAAGTAAGAATGTTAGGGTAACAGCTGAAAGGGTAATAGTTCAGTAATATTTTGAAGCAGCTATAATATGCCAGGAGTACAAATAACTCTGCTAATCTTCTTTTCTCCAGGTGGCGTTTCCTGACACATACCAAACGAATTCAGAACAAAATAAATTGTGCAATATGCCTGTAGGGAACAAAGCTAAGCCAACCCAGAGTCACAAGGAAAGATCATGGAATTTTACAGAAAGCATACTATCCTATCATGAGGCAATTCATATTCCTAGCTACAATGTTCAATAAGCAAGAGATTCTACGAACAAAGCGGGGTTCAACCCAGGTTAGCCTCATTAGTCTATGATAAGAGGCAGCAACAAGTTAATATAATGCAATACCAGAGAGAAGTTCAGCACTGAGCCCAATTTGAGATGAAAGTCCTAAAATAGGAAGATTTCTGAAGAATACTTAATGCTGAATTAATGGATGGATCCATTACTGGAGGCAGTCAGCATGTTAAGCACCTCTGAGGATAACAGATAAATTATCACTATATGTCACTGCAGCAGAAGTGAGATGTCAGGTTAGACTTCACAGTGCTGTAGTCAGTTCATTGGATGGAGAATGTTTGCTTTACACAAGGGAGGGGGATGTAAGACTTTTGCACACAGTATCCCCAGCTTGTGCTGCATGGCGTGTTAGGCATTGCAAAAGATTCCATGGGGGAATTTACAGAAATGAGACACTCAGTCATTCTGAATTTAGAGAATCTAAGTTTAAAATGTGTAATTTATAAATGATAAAAGCTGAGCAGAATGTACCACCACAATGCAGTCTTTGTGAAAAACACCTGTCTGAGGGTGGAAAAAAAACTCCAGAGTAAAAAGTGATGGCTGGATAATAGAAGTCTGGTATGGCATATACAGAGTGCTGCTAGTCCAGGAGCAGCCCACTCTCCCAATATGACAGCCACTGTCAAGACTGGTAAAGAGTGGAGCTATAACCCAGGCTGTTGGAACAGCCCAGATAAAATAACTGGTAACTTGCGGTTAAATTGAGAGAGAAGGAGAACCGAAGAGACGTGTCTCACAACACAGAACAACTTTTTACTTGAACATGAACTGGCTGAAGAATTATCTAAAAAACACTTTCCACCTAGACAACACAGATCCTAGTGATAGAGAGCAGCCTCATCTACATAGAACTTTGCAGGGTGAACGACTGTCACAGTTCACCCGAGAACTGGGGAGGGAGGTTGTTCGCAGGATGAAGGACTTTCAGCTAAAGTTGGCAAGAGTTGATCACCCCACTGCCTGTACCACCCAGGTCCCTGTGCCAGTCTTGCATTTTATGGACCCTACTTTAGCCCTCCTCCAGTCATGCTCTTGCCTATGGTACCAAAAGGCCTCACAGGAAAAGGTGATGTGTCCACTTAGAACCCTTTCCCCTCTAGTTCACTCCCAGGATCCAGAATTTCCAGTCCGAAACCCCTAAGTGGGCTTCCTGGAAGATAGATCTCCTTAACCTGGTTCTGGAAGCACAAGGCTGGGAAGTGCAGGGCAGAGTTTGGCAGTAGGCCTTTTGCTGTCATTCGGCTCCTTGCTTCCAGCCCTGGAACTGTTAGGGTGGCCTGGATTTTGCAGGGCTTGTATTTAATGACCAATAGAATCTCATGCCAAGGTCAAGCATATTCTGATGTGAAAGAACATCGATTGAAAAAATGATTGAATAAACAGAGATACCTAAGTAAACTTGAGATTTGTAATTTTTTTAAGAAAGCCCTAAAGTTGGAATTTTACTGTGGAAACTCTTACAATATCTTATTTAGAAACACCTTAATATATGTAAAATTATAATAAACATGAAGGAAGAATAAAACCCAAATTCAGGACAGCATTTACATGGGAGATCAAAAGATATGATGCAAGGGACAGACACGCATTGATCACATTTCTTTAGCAGAGGGACACATGGGTAGGTGTACACTTAAGAAAAATGGTTAGTAATCTTTAAAATGTATGTATGATGTAAGGTGTGAACAATAGAGGAAACTGGATGTGGGGTGTGCAGGAACTCTCTATCTTTGCAACTTTTCTGTAAATTTAAAACTATTCAAAAATGTTTTTTAAAAAGATGATGTATACCATATGTATCATAATAAAACAAGCAAAATTACAGAATAAATGTGTGATATATTTTACTATAAAGTAACATTACAGTATGAATAAAAGCAATCACTAGAGTAAACATTTATATAAACTAGCTAGGCATTGTTAAACCTGAACATGAAGGACATAAAATATGTGAAGAATGATGATTCTTTTTTCATGATTTACAAACAATTTTATCCAGTCTTTTATTTTGCATCATTTAACAATATGCCTATTTTTTCCCTTATCTCTTTTAGTGCTTCTAAATCTTTTCCTTTGAAGTGAAAGCTCTTGGTTAAGTTGTTCTACATATCTCACTATTTATTAAAAGAATGTGTTACTACGGATTGCCATAAAATCAATCATATACTCCAAAAGGTTTTATAAGCAGCCCGGTTTAAACATCTCAGTAAAGGAAGCGATTATATATTTTCAGATTGTTGGCCCTAAGCAGCCTTTCACAATAATGGATTATGTAGCAGTTCTTGTGTTTGTTCTTTTGCTGTTAGAATTCTATAAATTGATTCATGGACTGTGTGCTCACTGTCAATACTTAGAAAATAATTTGTATTTTATTAGTGAATAATAAAGACTAGGCTACCTCTATTGAATTCAAAAATGAGTCCAGATACAAGCAATTATTAAAATGTAACATAACAATGACAAAACAATGCTAATATAAGCAACACCTCAACATGATTGGAAGTGAGTCTTACTGCTGGCAGTTTTAAAACATTGCATTTCTAATGGAAAAGAACATTTGTTTCAATTTTCCAGAAATAAAAATTCATTTCAATTTTTTGGGTTTTCTTTTCCAAGCTTTTAGTTCAAACAAACATCTGCTGGGCAGGTGGACGCTTCATTTGTTTTTGTTCTCTAAGGGAGATGAACTGGTGTCGAAGGCTGATGCCCTGATTTCATCAAATGTATCAGTGCATTATGCTTAACAAGGAGAAGAGGTTGCTGGGGCTGATTAAGTTAAATTATTTGTCCTTTAGCATAATATTGTCCTTCTGTACTGGACAGTAGGGAAGCAATAAGGATGCTCTGAAGGAGCTAAGAGGCATAATCAAGAAAATACTGCAATTAAATCAGCCCATAAAATCAGAAGACATATAAGGATCATTTAACATCAGGAAAATATAACAAGGTTTGAATATAAAAACCGAAGAGGATGGCCTACTCAAAACCAATCTCATTATAGAAACTGTAAACAGAAGTAAGTCCACCTTGCAGAAATGCATTTCAGGTGAGAATTTTTCGACTTGATCCACCCAAAATTTCCCTGATCAAAGCCAGTGAAAAATTATTCCTTAGTATTCACATTGGTTAAAACATGATGACTTCACCAACACACGGGGGCACTAATGCAAATATGATTCAGTGGCTCATAGAGCCTGGCGCCTATTCTTACCTCCAAAGTAATAGGTGCCATCTGAATAAATCTGCTCAGGCCCCAGCGGAGGAGCAGCAGAAGCCAACTGGCCATCCACTGCCACACTCAAGTGATTCTTTTTAGCAGATAAAGAGACAGAATGCCACTGCCCATCATTTAATCCGACACCTGGGGAGATGAAATCAGTTAGAGATCTCTCTCAATAGTGAGCACTATAAGGAGTTGGTTAGAAACAGCAATATACACATCACTCAATTGGCTATAGTTCTTAACTCTATTAATTAAACACAATGACATCAACAAGGAAAGGGAGACAAATGGTAAATCAACATCCTCTATGTGAAAATGGGGCATTCCAAATTCCCAACCCTGGACAATCCTGGATGGTTAAAATATTTCAATTATTTGTCATAGATTGATTTTAGCTTCCATCTATGCAATTTCCTTCTTAGGGAGGAAGGATTTAGGAATTCCCAAAATTCAAAGATATACCCAAAAAAATGGTTTACCTGCTACTTTATACTTTTTTTATAACCACCTTTTTATGGTAGGATAATAGAATATTTAGCAAACTATACCGTCAATCATTACAACAATATTGGAATAAACTATTAATAAATAGTGAAAGTCTACAGGTATAACGTAAAGTTAGAAATAACGCACTGTGAAAAAGCCATGTATATGCAATTGATCCTCGTAATTTGTAGGTTTTATATTTGAGAATTTGCTTCCTTACTAGAACTTACTTATAACTCTCAAATCAGTATCTGAAAGGGTGTTCTCAGTCATTTGAGGACATGTACAGAACAGTAAAGACCTTGAGCGGCCCTGTCCACATTTCCTGCTGAGGTCAAACAGGGCAATGCTCTCCCTTATTGCTTTAGCTCTCATACTGTAAATCACATTTGCTTTAAATTTTTGTAAGTTTGTTCGTGATTTCACTGTTTAAAGTGGCCCCCAAACATCATGGTGAACTGCTGACTAGCATTCCTAAGAGCAAGAAGGCTGTGATGTGTCTCTTGGAGAAAATACATGTGTTAGATAAGTTTCATTCAGGCACGAGTTATGGTGCTGTTGGCCGTAAGTCCAATGTTAATGAACCAACAACATCATACTAAAGAAGATGTCCTTAAACAGAAACACACATAAAACAAGATTATGTATTGACTGATTGATAAAATGTGACAGAGGCTCCCAGGAACCTAACCCTGTATTTCCTCCAGGAGCAAAGGTTCAGTATTCCCTAATTCAGTATTCACAGACTTTTTAGAACTTAACTATAATAAACAATGAGAATAAACTCTATATTTATATACAATTCTAATTATATTCTTTTTATTATTTGTTTGTTTTTTGAGACGTAGTCTCGCTCTATCACCCAGGCTGGAGTGCAGTGGCGTGATCTCGGCTCACTGCAAGCTCCACCTCCCGGGTTCATGCTATTCTCCTGCCTCGGCCCCCCTGCCCGCCACCACACCCGGCTAATTTTTTTTTGCATTTTTAGTAGAGACAGGTTTTCACCATGTTAGCCAGGATGGTCTCGATCTCCTGACCTCGTGATCCGCCCACCTCAGCTTCCCAAAGTGCTGGGATTACAGGTGTGAGTCACTGTGTCGGCTCTAACTATATTCTTATATAAGTATGGGAAGGGACTGAACAGAAATGTTCTTACATAGAAACAGTAGTTTTTAGCCAGGTGCGGTGGCTTATGCCTGTAATCTCAGCACTTTGGGAGGCTGAGGCAGGCACATCACCCGAGGTTGGGAGTCAGAGACCAGCCTGACCAACATGGAGAAACCCTGTCTCTACCAAAAATACAAAAAATTAGGTGGGCATGGTGGCACATGCCTATGATTCCAGCTACTGGGGAGGCTGAGGCAGGAGAATTGCTTGAATCCGGGAGGCAGAGGTTGCGGTGAGCTGAGATTGCACCATTGCACTCCAGCCTGGGCAAAAAAAAGAAAGAAAGAAACAGTTTTTTATGAAGGAAAAATGTGATTGTTTCTATTTACTTACATACTTTCCTGTATTTTCCAAGTTCATATAAATGTATATATGTATAAAGTCAAAAGTTGCTAAAATCAAAAATCGAGATGTTCTTATCACCTCCAAAACGCAATCTCTAGTCCCTCCTAAGGAAGCCCCAGTATCATGAATCCATCAGAACGCATAGACTTTTCCTCTTACAGGCAATCGATTCTACAAGGAGCTCTGTAGTTAAATATTGAGCAGAGATGTGAAATCTAAGCGTCTTTGTCATGAATTTACCAGTCAGGTTTACATCCATTTGAATAGTCAACTCTGTGTGATTCTTCAGATCAAATTAGTAAACAAAAAATATAAGCAATCTATCAAACCCAAACAGCCTCTTTTCTGATATTGCATGTGATTTCTTTACTGATTTTATGTAAACCTCTTTTCTGATATATGTGATTTATTTCCCTGAGCAATTTCTACCACATGCATTTGGATCACAAATGCATCAAAGCTGCCTTAGGTGATTACATGTCTTTGCCCTGGACGTATTTAGACTAACACAAATTTTAGCCAGGGCACAGAAGCTCACTTTTACATCATATCCATGAAGCAAAAAAGATTATTGAAGACCCAACTCTGGTTTGGTTTGTGTAAGATAATAGGAAAGGCCTGAAAACTGGAATAGGAAGAATCTAGGTTAGATACTTTTAGACACATTTTCTAAGAGTGGACTCTGAAATAGACAGCTGAATAGAGTTATGTAACCCTTGATGGTATAGGACTGGATTAAAATAAATCAGATGTCCTAGATTTGTCATCCAGTGCTTCCTTTAAGATGGATTTCACTCATTTAGAGAGAAATTTCTTATATACTCTCTGTGTCACATGTACAGACCCTTCCCAGTCTACCGCCTGCCCCTGGCAATTCTCCTACATCTCATTTCCAAAGCCCTGTGTGCAAGACTCTGCTTCTCTTATTTCATTTTAGACTTTCCATTGCTGTCCAACAGTTCTTCTCAAACTATCTGTGGGGATGAACATTTTATTTTCTGATCTAATGCAAATTGAAACTTTTATAAAATATGATGAAAATAAATTACTAAAAAAATAGATTTTGGCAAGGCTGCGGAAAAAAAGGGGGAATGCTTGTACATTGTTGGTGGAACTATAGATGAGTTCAGCTTCTGTGGAAAGCAGTTTGGAGATTTCTCAAAGAACTAAAAATAGAATTACTATTTGACCCAGCAATCCCATTACTGGATCTATACCCAAAGGAAAATAAATCATTCTACCAAAAATAGGGGTCCCCAATCCCCAGGGTAATGGACCAATACTGGGTCTGTGGCCTGTTAGGAACCGGATCACACAGCAGAAGGTGAGTGGCTGGCAGGCAAGTGAAGCTTCATCTCTATTTACATCTGTTCCTATCACTTGCATTACTGCCCGAGCTCTGCCTCCTATCAGATCAGTGGCACCATTAGATTCTCCTGGGAGTTCGAACCCTATTGTGGACTGCCCATGCGAAGGATCTAGGTTGCACACTCTTTATGAGAATCTAATGCTTGATGGTCACTGTCTCGCATCACCCCCAGATGGGTCCACCTAGTTGCAGGAAAACAAGCTCAGGGCTCCCAGTGATTCCACATTATGATGAGTTGTATAATTATTTCACTATATATTACAATAATAATAGAAATAAAGTACATAATAAATTTAATGTGCTGGAATCATCCTGAAACCATTCCCCTACATTACAGTCCATAGAAAAAATTGTCTTTCATGAAAACAGTCCCTGGTGCCAAAAAGGTTGAGGACTGCTGACCAAAAAAGATGCCTGCACTTACATATTTATAGCAGTATTATTTACAATAGCAAAGACATGGAATCAACCTAAGTGCCCATCAATGATGGACTGGATTGGATAAAGAAAATGTGGCATCTAGACATCACAGAATATTATGTAGCAATACAAAAGAATGAAATAACATTGTTTGCAGCAACATAGATGCAGCTGAAGATTATTATCCTAAGTGAATTAACACGAAAACAGAAAACCAAATACAGAATGTTCTCACTTATAAGTAGGAGCTAATCCCTGGGTACACCTGGTCATACAGATGGGAACAACAGGCACTGGGGACTTCAGAAGGGGAGAGGGCATGGGGCAAGAATTTAAAAACTACCTATCAGGTACCATGTTCACTATTTGGGTAATGG
The DNA here is from genome assembly GCF_001698545.2 of Rhinopithecus bieti. Lineage (NCBI taxonomy): Eukaryota > Metazoa > Chordata > Mammalia > Primates > Cercopithecidae > Rhinopithecus > Rhinopithecus bieti. The sequence continues at coordinate 3,569,409 of NW_016804493.1, forward strand.
ATTCAATTGAAGCCCAAATCTCAGCACCATGCAATATGCCCATGTAACAACCTGCACTTGTACCCCCAAATCTAAAATTTTAAAACATAAAATAAAATAATAACAAATAAATAAACAAAACGTAAAATACAAGCCCACTAACCATGTGCTTAGATATTGCAGTGATCTCTTTTTACCAGTTTCTAGGAGTTTAATCTCAATTTTTACATTCATCTCATCGTAGATCAGTTAAAAGTATTTCACTGAGCCAGTGCTGGTCCAGGGACCACCCTTTGAGTAGCAGGGCTCTGGGTAGTTATTGGTTAGGCATGCGACAGGATTAACCAAAAGGCTTGGGGAGGCCTATTGTCCATATAGAAGCAAAAAATAGATTAAGAACAAAACCCTGCCAGAGCAACCCACTGTGGAATTTGGCACACATTCAAACACATTCATCTCACAAGCTAGCAGGTTACAGGTTGTGAATAGAATGAAGTTGTGCCGTGTTTGTGGGGGAATCTTCAGACAGCTTTTCCCAAGCGTCCTTTGTAACAAACATTATTTACCTATGATGAGGAGACTTAACACCTGTCAGTTGGAATATATTACTCCAATCACAAAAGGTCCCATTAACTCATTGCAACTAACCCTACCTAATTTAAAATTAGATTCTAAGTGTTTTGTAAGGATACAACTTTCCATTACTGGCTCTGATCATAGGATGGCCCCTTTCAAGGGCCACACCACTGTGAAACAGGAAAGAGAAAGAGAAATCATAGAATTTCAATTTGTTTTCTTGTTTCTGACATTGTGTAACTGAACGAAAATTCTATGCACCAGTCCCACTACCCATAACTTTTAAGTCTGGGAAGGAACACGTTGTCATAATAATAAAATAATAATTTTACTGAGGTATTACTTATAACAAATACTGGGAGCTTTCTATGCATAGTATCATTTAATCTTCACTATAACTATTATTATTTTCATCTTAAATAAGTAGAAAATGAGACTCAGAGAGGAAAAGAAACTACCGAGGCCATATCCAGTTGCTGGATAGCTGAAGGAAAACGGAAAACCAAGACTGACTCCAAAACCTACACTCTGCCCGGTCTGCAAGACAGGTGCATCCCTTATTTTATTTTATTTTATTTTTTATTTTTTGCTCATGTTAAACAATTAACTCTAAGAAAAATAGGCCCCAACAGCTAGGACATGGCCTGGTACCATCAGTGAGACCTTGGTGGTGTAAGAATCTGGCTAGCACTGAGGGCTAGGCTTTGGTGTTCTTCTGTTGAACGTCAACAATAACACAGAACACCAACATCAGACAAGGCCATTCTATGACTATGATGAAATGAAGGTGGGGAAAAGTCACGACTACTTTATAATCTTGTCTAAACACAGACAGAAGCAAGGCTACTGCACAAACCACAAAACACCAACTTCTTTCTCTCCCAATACTTATGAATGACCAATTGTTTTGTATTTACCAATTACAACTTAAGCCTTACTTCATTCCTTCATCCTTCTAGATAAGGTTTACAAAGATATCTAATCGTAGAATTACCCTCACTTCCTGACAGCATTTAGTCTACAGCGATTTTTCACTTCCTTGAAGCCTCCCTCAAATCAGCTAACACAACCCCAAATCCTATGCCATCCTAACATCTTTGTCTTCACACAACCTTTGGTTTCCAGGGTGTGTTCTCTCTGTTGCAATAAGCAATAAATTCAACTTGTTTAACTCCAGATATGTTCATTGCAGTCTTCGGATGGAAAACATTGACAATGCCAATTGGAATAATGGAAGGATGGAATAGTAAATGGAAGTGTTTGCAGTTGCAGGTTGGAGAGGATAAGATTATGGACTAGAACATTCTTTCTCTTTCTGTTGCTCTCTTTGTTCTGTCTTTCAGCCTAAATCACATAAACACACAAAACACAGCAGGAGAGGGAAGATTTACATCTACTCCCTCTCTATAGATCGTCTTCTAGTTCCAGTCCTAAATTGCATCAGAAACATGAGAGCTTAGTTGTCATCACCCTCTCATAAGACTACAACACATATCTATAGTGCACGATGTATAACAAGAAAATCATCCTGCCATATAGGGTAGGAGTTCTGCAAAGGTGCAAAAGGCAATCATACCTAGGCCATTCCTTAGGGAAACACCAAAGGGTGTTGCCTCTTTCCAGGTGTATTTCAGCACTCTAAAGTGCCAGACATTCTTATACCCACTAACTGTAGTCACTAACCAGAATCAAGGATCCAGATCACTAGATAGCCCTTGTCAAGATGAAAATATGGAGGTGGTTGGTACCCATCACTTTGGTGGAGAGCAGGAGTTCAAGGGGAGACAGGCTTATAGCCCAAAAGTTAGGAATATTTCAACAGTGAAAGGGAGGAAGGGGGATTGACAAAAATGGCTCTCCTGGGTGCAGCAAATCAAAGGGCCTGCTCCACTCTCAGGGGCACAAGAATCAAGAATGCTTAGTAATAGAAAAATGCAGAAACATCTCAAATACTGCAAGCCTGCCTCTGCCAGGCCCTGCCCATGGGGACAAAAGGAATGGTTATAAGCCTGATTTTCACTGATAGACACAAACAGCAGCAGAAATGCTAAAATCATACCAGAAATCTCCAATTTGATATTAAAAACTTTATTTTAAATAGGAACATAAAACTGTACTGTTCATTGATTTTTGCTTTGACATCTATAAAGGTGGCAATGACTAAAAATATTGTGTGTCATAAGGGATTTTATAGTTTTATGATTTATACTAATATAATGTGAATATTTCGAAAATGATTTAAGCTGACATAATATTTTTGAATAATTCCAAATGACAATTTGCAAAACTGCACATCATATTAAAAATTTAGTCTGACAATTCAAACATTTGCACAATTCAGTTCTTTCTCAATATAATTTCATCTTAATTTCATTATAAAATATATTAAAATGTTGAGTTTTCCAACATATAAGATTTGTAAAATGTATCTCCAGGAGCTAAGAAAAATTAATTAATCCTTATATAATGAAAAGATTTAGTACAACATGATAGCAATCCATCAGTAAAGACGTGGTTCTCTTGAAAGTCATTATAATACATCCTGACAACTGGTTTAATTATCAAGCATTGCATACGTGAAACATAAGTGGAAAGTCTTCCCCTTGGGAGAACAAACTGACCACCCACACAGCTACCATTTAAGTGGTCTATTTTCCAATGCAGAATGTACTTGCTTCACGGGAACTAGCAAAAAATAATATTGTGAAAGAAACTGAAAAAAAAAGTGTAGAGAGAGCTTTTAAGTAAAATCTTACTTGTGTTATCTTCAGTGGACTGATATTCAGATTTAGTCTAGTATCCTCATGATTAGTATGAAAATAATCATACAAAGACAGATGATGTCATAACAGATTATATTGTATATGAATTTAAACATTCATTTAGAGATGTCTAAATCCCATGGGGCATTCTATATGACTTATACCTAGTAATATATTAACTACACATGCTTGTAAAGTGGTTAGAAATGGGCTGGCTTGAGCCTGATCAACATGGAGAAACCCCGTCTCTACTAAAAAATACCAAATTTGCTGGGTGTGGTGGTACATGCCTATAATTCCAGCTATTTGGGAGGCTGAGGCAGGAGAATCACTTGAACCCGGGAGGCGGAGGTTGTGGTGAGCTGAGAGTGAGCCACTGCACTCCAGCCTGGGCAACAAGAGCGAAATTCCATCTCAGAAAAAAGAAAAAAAAGGAAGAAAAAAGAAATAGGCTGGCTTCATGGGGCTCACCACAGTAACAGTGCACTGAAGTGGTTTCTTTAAGATGCTGAAAATTAGGGTATGAATATAACCACTTCAGAAGATGTCAAATACATCACAATCAATGACACATTAATGGCAAGCTTACATTTTTAGACCTTCATTTTCAGGGCCTATCAATTATTAATATGAGACTGATTAATTTATTTCTTTTTGTCTAGCCAGCAAATCTACCACATTTTGAACATTAAATAAAAAGTCACAGCATAGTATCTCTTTGAAAATTATAACTAATATTGAATTCTCAGTTCCATATTTAAACTACAATAGTAGTACAGCAACAAAAAGACATATAAAGAAGCGGCATTTGTATATCCATGTGTACACTTATTTCCTCATATTTAATTTCCAACTGCATTTTAACGTTTCCTTTTTTTCTCCTCTTTAAGTCACATTCCACTATTTTTTGGTCATAGTTAATACAGGGAAGTAGTACAATGGAATCTTTAAGTTGTTTTTAAAGATCATTTATTAAATTAATGTAGTAATTTACCCCAAGGCAACCTCTAGTTGCTTGGCTTGGATGCTATTGTACATACGTAAAAATGTGATGCAGAGCTTTTGTCAACAACTATATAATTTTAATGAAGAGACAAAAATAATCCTCACTCAAAGCACTGATCTAAATTAGACATTCATTTTCCAGACACTCATATAGTCACCTTAATCAAATTACTTCTAATCATTAAAATGATACCGTATTGCCTAGAAGTAGAAGAATTCCATTTGGTGCCCAAATGAGGAATCTTTCATAATTCTTTGCATCCCCCCAAAATGTATTCAACTCTTTACATAAGACATCAGCAAATAAAGTTACCATTCACACTGTACACTCATATACAGATATAGATATAGATCCCAGAAAGACCTGTCTGTTTTTCTCACAGACCAGATAAGACTAATAGGTGTGTTAGGAAGAGTCTAGTTTTCCACTGAGGGACACTTAGTTAACTTGTTGGCCTATTTCGAGGTCTTCAAGTTTTCCCCAAAACATGTCACCTTAGGATATGTTCTTTGCCTGGAGTAGGAGACAGGGTCACGAAAGGAAAGTTCAGTTCCCCCAAAACTATTATTTTGGTTAATAAGAACTGCTAGTATTGGAACCATGTTTAAAAGAAAATTGGAATCAAGTTCCTCTAAGGAAGAGTACTTATAATCTTATTAACCTGAGTATTCATTTATTAAGCAAATATTAAATTTTTGGTTATGCATAAAACTTGGCCACAGAGATAATGAAATCTTTCAAATCCATATGCTTTGCCCTGGGGAATACATTTATTACCTGCTGTGATGTCACTGGGTAATTTTCCTGGCTGGTAGAGATTCAACTTAAGTTTTCCATCACTCAGAAAGAGGAGGATACCCCCTGAAACCAGCTGAAGTTCACTGAATAGCAGAAGCCCTGCCTTATTCCAAGTTCGAAATTGAAAAGTGGCAGAAACCTCTTCCTCTCCAGAGAAGTCTGGCAGGGCTAAATAACTCCTGGAGCTCAGAAAAGTCACGGGCATAGATTGTGGTTGTGAACAAGAAAATGACACATTTCCCTGAGAATAAAGTAAAAGAAAAAGCTTTCAGAATGTTATTCACATCACATTAGCAACAGAATTTGAAGGCTACTTTTCAATCTCACATTTTCCGCAATTTAAAACAACCGCCTGCTATCAACGTGACAATCCAAATCACTGCCATATTTCTTAAAGGTTCTTCAACCCTTTGCTCTGCTCTTCTCTCCATTTCTCAACTTTAATATAAATTTAAAAGTCAGTGAAGTCAAGCTTATTTAGAAGAACACACATTGGCATAAAACATTTGGTCATGGTCAAACGAAAACATTTGGCTCTATTATGAATCTGTGAAAAGTGAACTCACTTTTATTATAAACAAATACATTGCTCCAATGAATGAAATAACAAAAGCTGAACAGCAAACTACACTAACCAACATGCTACCCTATAATGTAAAGGCAATTATAAGACTATCAAATCTAGGAAAAAAATTGGAAACATTTTTACCAGCTGCAGCTTGGTCTTTTTTTTTTTCTTAGCGATACATAATAGTTGTACATATTTATGAGGCACATGTGATATTTTGATACACGCACATAATGTGTAATGAGCAAATCAGGATAACTGGCATGTCCATCATTTCAAACATTTATCTTTTCTTTGTGTTGAGAACATCAGAAAACTTATCTTGTAGCTATTTTGAAATATACTATAATTCCTTATAAACTATAGATGCCCTACTGTGCTATTGAAAACTAGAATTTTTTGCCCCTCTTCTTTCTAATCATATTTTTGTACCCATTAAGCTGCAGCTTGATCTTATGCATTATTTGGATAGCTGCCTGATACCTTACCAGCAGCAAACCCTCTTGCCAATGAAGAGTGAATGGTCCTTGCAGTTTCTAGAAACCCGTTTTAAGGATAAAACATACACACACACACACACACACACACACACACACACACCCCTATCTAAAATATCTTTATTTTTATTTTAAATAATTTTCCTTTTATAAAAAAACAACTATTTTAAAATCTTGTTGGCTGTTATGGTCATATAAATACCACCAATTTACATAATTAGAAATAAAATGCTGTGTAAACAGTAAATACACTTATGATGTGCTTTGGGATTTGCTGACAAGTGAACTTAAATTTACAAACTTTGGATTTTAAGCAATGAAAGAAATTCATTCAAATCAATATGTGTCTGCTTTTTATTATCAAACTGGTTAAGCTAGAAACCATGTTTCCCAGAATCGCCTTACTTGTCTGCTTCTGAGTAAAACCCAAAAAAAGAGAGCTTGGGTGATATTTGACAGTTAGAATTAAAACACCAGCAACACATTTTGTCGCAAAGGTTTTTTGTAATCACGTGCGATGAGGGGTGGTCATGCAGCGGCTGGTCTGTTCCAGTCTGTCCTTGCTCTCCTGCACTATGGCCCATCTCTTCTTCCTGACAGCTGGCCCTGCTGACAAACAGGAAGCTCAGGCCCATCCCTGGGTGCATGGCTGGGGACACACAGGGGTGGTGGCTACCCACAGGCAACAACTGCCAAAGTTCTGTTCAACCCTCCTAGGCTAAAAATGTCTGTAAGCTTCAACATGCCTCCACACACCATTGCTTTGGGCAGAATTAATTATTTCTCTGACCTCTGCATGTCCCCTCCAGGCCATTCACTTTTTAGCTCCTCTGAAAACTGTTAAGGTCCAAGTCCTAATACAGATCCACTGTTCACAATACTTACGTTGGTGCTGCTTCCCTAACTGAAACCTAACCAAGACAGCTATATTTAAATTCTCCCCGTTTCCATAGAATTAGAATATAATACAGTCTGACCAACATTGCCATTTGGACAGATTGGCAGATGCAATATTGTAACGTATCCTATATTTGTTTGTGGTAGTAAGATCTCTTGGTGCAGATTTCCTACATGTGATGTTTCTTACATGCTGTTGTCTATTTGTCTCTTTTATTTATCATGAATGACTATGGCAAAATACTAGTTTTTCAAATGTCTCCCTAATATACATGGATGTTATCTGATTCCAGAAACTCTGTATGCTCATCTGGTAAGTTTGTCAGGGAATATCTTATTTAAAAATTCACAGAGCAGGATGGGCATAGTGGCTCATGCCTGTAATCCCAGCACTTTGGGAGGCTGAAGTGGGCAGATCACCTGAGGTCAGGAGTTCGAGACCAGTCTGGCCAACATGGAAAAACCCTGTCTCTACAAAATATACAAAAAATTAGCCAGGTGTGGTGGCAGGCACCTGTAGTCCCAGCTACTCGGGAGGCTGAGGTAGGAGAATCGCTTAAATCTGGGAGGCGAAGGCTGCAGTGAGCCGAGATCGTGCCACTGCACCCCAGCCTGGGTGACAGAGTGAGACTTCATCTCAAAAAAGAAAAAAAAAAATACAAATCGAAAGAAATTAGCCTCCTGTGAGTAATGACATCACAACAAAATTAAAATATCAACCATAAAAACACCGCTTTACTTCATATAAAAATAAAATAATTATGCCCTCAAAATTACAATTCCTTCAGATAGAATCAATCTTTTATATGCATATTGCCAATCAAAGAAAAATATTTAAATAGGAGTAACTTCTAAAACATCATGCCAAATGGGAACATAAAATGGAGCAATCTTACTGTGTAGCAAAAAGAAATATAGTTTTACTAATGTCTTCGTGTAAAGACTCTTACCATAGCAATGATCTGTGGTTTTTGCTGCTTGGCCAAATCAATGATATCCACTCCATTATAATAGAGATTTTCTAAACATCCATGAAAATTTCTATGTGGGAATGACACTGATTTTCCAGGTGCTGGAATCCCTCCAAAGCTGATCTTAGAAAGAAAAATGGCATCAATAATATTGTTTAGTGATTTTCTAACAATCTGCTTAATTATGATTAGCATGTATAGCTATAATCATCACACACAGATCAACTTTTCATAACCCCACACACACAAAAATTAAGATATAGATTTAAAGCAAATGTATGTGCATTTGGCTTTTATTTACACTAGAACTTTATTTTTACAAGTTGTTGATCACATCTCGCTTTGATATTCATTGGCTGATGAAAAATATATCTTTATATCATGGTAAAACTTGATCTGTTTAATGCCATAACCAATTATAATATTTTATTTTAGATACGTTTCTGGCACATATTGATATTTGCTAATGAAATAATTAATTAGTTTGTTGCTACATTTTCCTCATAAATCTATACTGCTCACAAATACCCTAGAACACAAAGAAGTCATAGCAAACATCCTATATGTGCTTGTGGTAATAAGATTTCTTGGTGCAGAATATTTCCTACATATGATGTTCTGTGACTACATAGTTTAGGCAAAAAAGATCATCTCCCTCTACAACAATCAATTTACATACTGTGAGAAAGATAAAGGTACAAGTACTATATGCTGAAAGTTGCTACTGTGAGTTAGACTGTCTTGGGAAATGCTTCGCCTGTTCTATGACTTACTGAAAAGGTGGGTTCTTTATAGTGTATTTGCCTTTGGGAGATTAAACCACATATACATAATAAAATCAGCATTAATTGAAACATAACCATCACACCTCATAATCAAGATTCACGAAATTGAATTCTCCCTGTGCGTGGAAATGATGCCTGTGTTCGTCCACTGTAAAGTTGACTTGTTTGCCCAAACGCTGGATGAGCACTGAATGCCAATGCTGATCATCTAGCAGGCTGCCCAGGGTGAGATTGACCAGGGTGGAAGTGGAAGGCAGTTTAGCTTCACCTTAGAAGAGGAGAAAAATAACAGCACCATTATTGCCAGTTTAAAGGAAAAAAAAAAAGTTTCCCTTCTGTGGACCAGCATCTTTCATAATAATTGCAATCTTCTATGCATTCCATTTCAAACACTAAGATGGATTTCCCTGAAGTTTGAATATAATAATCTCTCAACCTTGTTGTAATTTCCTCCGCTGTTAATTCTTTTTGTCATTATTACCAATTGCATGCTCATTTTCTATGTAAATTTTATCTTTGCTACAACCTCATTGTTTTTACTACCTCAGCATTTTTCAATGACCCATCCCTTCCTTTATGATGTTAGAAAATAGCTATACAGTTCTACCAGCACTATGTAAAAACACAAGATTTTGTGCAATTTGCAAAATATGAACCATTTTTACACAAAAGCAATATTGGCAAATGTACAAGCCCTTGAATCTGAAAATAAAGCACTTTGACTGTTAAAAGATAAGCTATAAAAGCATAAAGTTACTTAGGTGATATCTAAATAATCAGATTTGTGAGCACTTCACGAAGTAGTTTTTTACCTGAATTAATAAGTAAAAAGAGTCTTCCTCTTCTTAATTGCAGTGTGATGTGATCTCCGTTTGGCCCTTCCCTGTGGAGTAGAATCCCATCACTCTGCAAGGTTTTGAATTTCAAAGAAATAATATCTTTTATTGGGCTCAGGGATTTTTGATCAAATCTGTAGAGAAGGGAACTTTTTCCATCAAGATCAACCACTTCTGATCCTAGAAACAAAGATATTAGAAGGCATTCGAAGGATAAGTATCTTTTCTCATTAAAGCATTTTAAATATATTGAGAAAAAGCAGCATACGTACTCACACACATGCTACCGATGCTCCTCAACTAATGATGGAGTTATATCCTGAAAAACCCATCTTAAGTTAAAAATATTGTAAGTCTAAAATGCATTTAATACACGTAGCCCACCAAACCTCATAGTTTAGCCTCGCCTACCTTAAACATTCTCAGAACACTTACATTAGCCTATTGTTGAACAAAATCATCTAACACAAAAACCATTTTATAATAGGGTTGAATACCTCATGCAATTTATTGAATACTCACTGAAAGTGAAAGACAGCATGGCTGGATAGGTACTTGAGGTGTGGTTTCTACTGAATGCATATTGACTCTGCACTACTGTAAAGTCAAAAACCCATAAGCTGAATCTTTGTAAGTCAGGAACTGTCTTTGTAGTTCAGCTCCTGACAGTCAACAGTAAGGGAAAATACGATCACCAAACATCTAATTCCCTATTGACACCTGGGGTTGATTTCATTTTAGTCTTTACTAACCTGTTTACAAAATTCATGATCTAGAAATACATTTTTAAATGTACTCCTAAATTTCTCAAATGCACTCCTAAATGTACTCAAAAAAAAAAACAATTTTTTTGAGGCGGGGTCTTCTTTGTCACCCAGGCTGGAATGCAGTGGTACTGGCACTATCTCGGCTCACTGCAGCCTTGACCTCTGAGGCTCAAGCGACCCTCCCACCTCAACCTCCTGAATAGGTGGAAGTACAAGTATGCACTACCATGCTCGGCTAATTTAGTTTATTTTTTATGGAGATGAAGTCCTCATTATGTCGCTCAGGCTGGTCTCGAACTCCTGGGTTCAGGCGACCTGCCTACCTCAGCCTCCCAAAGTGCTGTGATTAAAGGTGTGAGCCACGGTGCCTGGCCATTTTCTCACATTATTAAAGGCTATTTCTTCTTATTCCATTAAACAGAGTTATAATCAATATACATTAAATCACTTTGCATATTTCACAATCAATGTTTTTCAATGGAGTTCTTGAAATTCTAAAGTTAATTGTTTTTTTGGCTCCAGAAAAAGTGGTTTTGATATCTCAAAATTCTTTCATCCATACAATGTTAACAAGGTTTACACACAAATATACACACATAGCACAGACTCATCAAATCCCACTTTGAGTACATATGAAACTGACCTTTGCGTTTTGTCTTATTTTATTACATTCGTGGCTAAGTGGTAGTATTTAAGGGTAATACTATTTTCTGTCTTCTCAAGGATATTGTTGGAAAGACCCTGACTTAAGGATATTGTAAGGTCTGTTCTGTGGTATTTGTGTCATAACTGTGCCATTGACATGTTTTTTTTTTCAACTTTCTGACCGTGTCTTATCTATTTATTGTCAAAATCACTCTTATTCAGTTCATCTGAAAAAAGATGTCATGTTATACCAGTAACATAACAATACATCTGTCAAAATCAGTTGCACCTGAACAAGAGACATAAAAAAGAACTCATAACACTTGGAAATCCTGACAGTATTGCCTACAATTCATAAGTCAAAGATTTTTTTAAGGCAATTACCCTTGAGAGCACACTTATGTAATAAATGAAGAGGCTCAAAAAATATAATAAAATATGAAGCTATTTTTCAATTGGTAAGCTGGCTTCTTCCAGTCAACAAGATGACATTCCAGTTTACTCATCTTATTTCATTTGACAAAATTATTATAGCTCCTTTAAGCCCAAATATGCATTTGATTCAGATTATTCATCATATTTTATGTGAAATGTCTATACACACCACCCTGCAAATTTTTTTCAACTATTTTATGCAGCCATCTTTTGAAGACTAAGAGGTTTTATTTTTTCACATTTTGCTAATGTGCTTATAAAGAATTCATTCACCAAGTGCACATGAATAAAGATTGCATTCTGTAGAAAGAATAATGTTAGCCTAACAATCTTTCCTTGTTACACAGCTGAATGAATGCGCATGGTAAAAATATAACTGTGTCAAATACAAATAATGCATCCTATGATTATTAGATTACAATAAATTAAGAAAAATTCCAATACGACAGACTTCAAATGCTGACATATTTGGAGCAATGCAGTTATCTCTGTGTTAATGCATCACTTAAAGGCAACTATGACAGTAACGATTTCATTTTAGATAAAGACTATTTTTGAAATTAGCTACCAAGAGAATTTTTCCCACTAAAGGTTTAGCTTGTGTTACTGTAGCCTACTAGTACTTTTTTTCTTTTTCGCTACTGTTATTATTACATTATAATGATGATATTTATCTTCTGTGGCACCTAAAGCTTTTGTGCCTGGAATATTTCAATCAGCAAAATGGCATAGAGAAAAACATATAAAACCATTGATGCCTAAAGCAATTGCATACTCTTAAACCAAAGTCACTTGTCATTTTCTGTCATTCTTACTGTCTACTTGGCTTCACAGGTACACAACGATGCAATTCTATGAATTCATTCAATAAAACTTTATTTCACCCATCACGTTTGAGTCAGTGTGCCAGATTCTGGGATTTAAAAAAAAAATCAACACAAATATGGCCCCTGCCCTCATGGTGCTTCCATTTAGTGAAGACAGACAATATTTACCAAGTAAACAACAAGGTTCATAAAAGCATTACAGGTTGTAACAGGCATTCTGATCAAGAGTAACAGAAGGCTGGAGTCACTTAAGGTAGTTGATAAAGGGCTCTCTCAGTTCTCATGTCTAGAAACACGAGGCAAAGGGAGATCTTAATCAGTAATCTTGCCACTCTCTACAGTCTTCAAGTCCTACAACTTGTCCCCATAAACTAGGATTACTCTTGGAACATTTAACTTCAAGAGGCCTAGACATTTTCCCAGCGCTGTCCCATTCACTATCATAGAAGAAAGCTCTGAGGATAGCCGAGAAACTACAGTGCCAGGAAATAATTTAGTACTCAGAGTAGGAGTGAGGTTGGCTCACCTTGAAAAAGGGGACCTGAAAGGAACAAAGTACAGAAAGAGGGAAATCAACAAACTGGCTGCAGTCACAACACAGATTTCCCATGCAGGTAAACAATACCCTTCAGAGAAAAAAAGCTAAGTATAATTCACAAAGCGGGTACATTATCAGTATCGGAAAACTTCAAAGGATACACACATAATATATAGAAATAGAGTCTCACAAAATGGAAAAAAAATTCTGGATGATTTTTAACAGCATTATTTTAGATATAACACTCATTGTAGGTCACTTTGTTCTCAGCAATTTTTATAAAAAGTTATTTGCACAAAGACATTTGACATACTTTAAAAAATCATCTTAAACAATTACAAAATACCGAGTTATGTGGCATAATCATATAAAAACCTGAAAAAATTAATCTTTTGAGAGAGAGAGGAAACATTTGAATTCTATATATTTTGGACAGCACCCAGCTGTCCAAAAATTCTGGTGACAGAGACAGGAATATCAATTCTCTTGAAAGTGATCTTACCACTGTTAAGAAAAATTAGGAAAAAAACGGAAATAAAGCAAAGAAATACTTCACATTTCCTCAGTGTCATGTTTTTAATTTTTTAAATAAAAAATAATAAAATCTTGACCTGTAAACAGGTAAAGATTATTTAATTCTAGGTGAATTAATAAATTCTGATTTTACAATTTATTGCAGAATAATAATGAAGGCCAGATTCTATAAATGTACACATCATCTGTAGATTTTTGCTCAGTAGAGATGCAAATGGCTTCCGTCTGGTAGAATCTCCAAAGGTTATGGATTTATTGTCCTGTTGGATATTAACTTCTTATGCATCTACCGAGTAATATTATTCCAACATGCTTTCCTGGATTCCTATACATATACTCAATCTCTTGAATTTTCTTTGAAATGAGCTTTACCATCCTTCTGATTCCTTCATTAATGAATCAAATACTTCTTTGATACATGTATATTCTGAATTTGAACGAAAATTATGTTTTTATGTTTTTGAAAATTTACTTTAACATTGTTAACTGAAAAAATACATTTGGACTTCACATCAACGACTAAGAAAGCAACATATCAAATCTTAGCCATCACCAGAATTTATTTTCACTATTCCACAAAGATTCTCAGATATCTGAGCTCTTAAAAAAGCAACAACAATGCAAATCGATACAAAAATAAAAAATTTCAGGGTGATTCATAGCAATATGTATTTGTATTGTACTAATCTATAAAAGATCTAATATGAGTAAATAGAATTACCAAAATTAGTACAAATCAATATTTACTTCAGAAACACTAAACTAAGCATCCAAAATAAAATTAATATTTAAATTGACAGTCAATATCATATTTATTCCTATCTTTTGTAAATACCTTTGGGAAAATTTTTAATATTTATTTATTTATTTATTGACAGGATCTCCCTCTGTCACCTAGACTGGAGTGCAATGGCATAATCTTAGCTCACTGCAACCCTGATCTCCTCCAGTCAAGTGAACCTCCAACCTCAGCCTCAGCCTTCCAAGGAGTTGAGACTACAGGAATTTGCCACCACGCCCAGCTACTTTTTCTATATTTTTGGCAGAAATGGGGTTTCTCCATGTTACCTAAGCTAGGAAAATAATCTTTTGTACACAGTTGAGTTGTATAAATAGGAAAAGTATAGGTATTAGAAAACTGTCCATAGGAAAAATGTGAAATCTGAACTTAACAAAATTTGTAACAGCAAAAGACCTACAGTCTAAAGATGTAAAAGGAGATTCGTTGCTTGATTGAAAGCAATGAGAATTATTTTTCTAACGGTGAATTTGTTCATTAGTATTCTTATTAACTGAAGTTTTGTATATTTACATATATATTATACATATTTTACATTCTATATTTTTAATGATTGGGTTATTACCGAGATTAATAACGTGGCTCTGTCATATACTGGCTCAGTATGGGCAGGGTATGTATTCTAGTTTTCTGACAACAGTTGCAAATTGTTCTGACAAATTTCCCTCTTTTCACTCGAGCCCCCTTTTCAGTCGTTTGTAATAATATATATTTCATGTTGACATAGTAGTTAAGGCAACTAGTCTGTGTGCTTTTGAATCCTCACTCTCACTTGGGCAAGTATATTAGTCTCTGCCACATTATGGATGTGGTTGGTCTCCAAGAAAACTCATATTGAAATTTGTTCCCCAGTGTGGCAGTGCTGGGAGTTGAGGCCCACTGGAACGGGTTTGGACCATGGGGCAGATCCCTCATGAATGGTTTGTGGCTGTTCTCAGGGTAGCAAGTAAATCCCTATTCTCATGAGACTGATTAATTCTCATGAGAATGGATTTGTTCTTGCAAGAGTATGTAGCTATAAAGCAGGACACCTCTCAGGTTTTGCCTTTTTGCACTTTTCCACATTCCCTTTGACTTTCTCCACTGTTTTGACCCCACAAAAGCCCTTACCAGAAGCCCAGCAGATGTTAGCACCATGCTTCTTGAACTTCCCAGCCTGCAGAACCATGAGCTAAATAAACCTCTATTTTTAATAAGCTACCTAGCCTCAGATATTCTGTTATAGCAACATAAAAGGATTAAGACAGCTTCCTATTGTTATTGTAAAACAAATAACCACAAACATAGTCTCTTAATACATCATAAATTTATTATCTTACAATTCTAGAATTCAGAAGTCCTAAAATCAAGGTGTTGGCAGGAATTTTTTCCTTCTGAAATCTCTAAAAAATAATCCATTTCTTTGTCTTTTCTACCTTTCAGAGATCACTTGGTTTATGGCCTCTTCCTTCATGTGACCAGTGTCACAGCATCTTCAAATCTCCCTTTCTTTCCCTCGCTCCCTGCCTCCTACTTCCCTTTTATAGGGACCCTTGTGATTACATCAGGTCCACCTGGATAAACCAAAATAATCTCCCCATTATAAGATCCCCAAGTTAATTACATTTGCAAAGCACTTTTGCCATGGTAACACAACATATTCACAGGTTTCAGGGACTAAGATATTAGGGAGGTATTAGCCTCTCTATCACAGTGAGTTACTTAACCTCTTTGTCCCTGTTGTCTCATTTGTAAAATGAGAATTATAGTATAGTCTTCTTAGGATTGTTGTACGCATGCTTATCTGCCTAGTTTTTAGAAGCTGACACACAATTAGCAATCAAAGAATATTAACAACTACTAATGCTAGCACTAGGATTTACTGTTAGAATATTGGGCAGGAAAAGGTACACAGCAAAAAATAGTTTAATAAGTACATTTGGTGTACTTGTGACTCTTTAAATAATAATGAATTGCTGAAGTACACAAAAACCCTTAATTATCAATGTCATTGCCAGGTTATGCAGCAAGGATGATTTCAAGCCATCTGTGGGTTCTGTGGCTTTTTCTCTGTCTGTCAGCTCCTACCCAAGCTGACTTACCACAGCAATTGTTGGTGACCTGATTCCCCCTCAGTGAATACCTCCATCTCAAATCTTCACATTTAGAGCAAGAATCGAGGAAAGAAGAGACTCGAAAAGATTGGAGGCCCCACTCTCATATCAATTCTCCCTGTGCCTGTAGGTATAGCTTGCTTTATTTACACAATTCAGAAATACAATCTCCCATGGAATTAAGAGCTTTGCAATAGAAAATATTCAAATATCTTTCAGGGAGTTGTGTCAGACGTAGTATTCCTAAAATGTGTATTCTGCCTTTTTTTCCTACAGCACGTATTTATGAAGAGTTTTCTGTGAATACCGTGGAAGACAAAGTGATGCATAAAAACAAAGAACACTTTTTGTTTTTTTGAAAGAGCTTATAGTCAATTGGGGAAGACACAAAACCCTGAGATGCAATTATTCATGCCTGTCTTCAGAGCTCCGCTTTTGTATCACGGCTCGGTTTTGAATGATTTCTAAGACGTGCAGGAGAGGGAGTTGATCCACTACAGCCTCTGAGAAGGGTGTCAACTAAATTGTAAAAATGCTTTACCTTCTTGAGCAGCAAACTTTTTCTATCATCACATATTTCATATACACACACACCCCTCAAGGTAATATATTCCAGTTTTCCTGGTATCTTCTCCCCATCCCTGCATCCAACCCCTGTTCCAGGAGTTTGAGGCTTCTCAAATTTTGAGGGGTTGTCACTTGAAAAAACAACGTCCTCCCCACCCCCAAGTGAATTACTAAGACAAATATTCAAGAGCATAAACTGCACTCTATGGTCCAGTTATATTGGAACCAATGGAAAAGAATCCCTTGGGATCTCCATAAACATTCAACATTCAACTTCCTGGGCTTGGCCTAATGTTTACCAAATTATAATCTCTGGAATTCTAACCTGGAACAGGAATACAGGTCCCTAAGTGATTCTGAGGCAGATGGCAGTTGTTTAATAGAAAGAACAAGTAGGTTCCATAAACCTATTCTCTGAAAATAAATAACCTCAGTGCATATTGAATTGGACCTGGAAATGAATTGTACCATGGAAATGAATGTTTTATTTATTTATAGTGTGGGTGGTACTTGCAGATAATTGTGGAGGTGGTAGAGATTTGTCCCTGGAAGATGTTTTTGGGATAAACTGATTCTGTGAGTTAAACTATGAATCACGGAATTTTTGCTGAGGTCAGATGACTAAAAAACGTAGAAGAGAAAATTGGAATAGAAAATGCGTAAACTAGAAAATCAATTTTCAATAATAGAAAATTAATTGTATTTGAAGGTCATGAAAGAGTGATTGAAAAGACACTAGAGTCTTTTATTAATTCTTTAGGAATCTCCCCAAAATATAAATAGAACTAGAATATTACCTTCAAAGATCAGAGAAAAAAATAACATAGCTATTTCATCAACTGGAAAGGGGTCTAGACCAAACTCTTCTTAAACATGAAGTCAGCCTTAAACACTGATCATACTGTTTATTTATTTGAAAATTATTGTCCATCAATTACTAAACAGAGGTCCAATTTTGACTTCTAAGAAACACAAATCAGACTGAGTCGCTGTTTAACTATTATACAGTGAAATATTAAAGTAGCAGCATGATAGATAGGCACTTGAGACCTGCATTACTGAATTGGTTTTTTAAAGCAATGGAGAAGAGAGACCAAGTACTCAAGACATCAACAGGAAATAGATTGTACTATTTTTGCATGGTAGCAGAAGAGAGCACAGAATGATTTAAGGGACTCTTAAGTTTAAAACAACTAAAATTAATACAATAAAGAGGAAGAAGGCACAGAAATCAAGGGTTATATATAACCACAGGGAAAAGGTGACCTTATTATATTTTTAAATAGACCAAGTTAAGGTCAGTAACAATACACCGGGAGGTTATAGGAACAAACATGATCATTCTCACTTAATTTTTATCAAGGTAAATTAACCTTTTAAACATATTTGAAATTAGTAACATCTACTATGTCAAGGACACTTGCATGTATCACCGGAGGATGTAAGTTGCATTTTTGTCTCTAATATTTATTTGCAACTTCTGTAATGTCACAGACGTCACCTAAATGCTGATTCTTAGTTTCCTTATTTGGCTATGTACGGAAAAATGACAGCCTCTCATACTATACAAAGATGCTAGAGGGATTAAATGGAAATATCAAAAGGCCTCAACATTGATTATTTTGTATACTGTTATCATTTTAATAATAACAATACTTGAAATCATGTTTATCTCAAAGTTATCTCTCTTTTCATCAACTGCTGCCGTGTGAATGTAATACATTTGTGATTTTTATATATTTGTGATACCATTTACATCATGGATAATCAGATTTTTTTTAATTCAACCATTTAACCAATAGTTATTGAATGTTGTGCCAGGTGCTACAGTGGGAGCTGCTGTTGCTACAGTGAACACATCGGTCCTCAGGGATGCTCCATCCTGAAGGAAGAGAGCAGGCAAATCCTCCTGTGTGTACAGACATATTTACACATTATAATGTAAATATGTACAACTACAAGTTGGTAAATATGTACAATTATAATTGGTCTATTAAAAATATAGTGAAGTAGTAAAGATATGTAATTGTACATATTTACAAGTTGTAATTGTACATATTTGCATTTATACATATGTACAGACAAATGTACAAATTCCAAAGCATGGAAGGAAAGGACAGGGTTACAGGAGAGTTTTGGACACGGAGATTTAGATTTGGTTGGTGATCGGGGACAATATCTCTAAGGAAGTGCTATTTAAGCTGAGTAGGTAACCCTATATGTCAGCAGGGGCCAGGAAAGAAGGAGGAAGTGGGAAAAGGGAGAGTGTGGGTATGGGAGGGATGAGGACTGTCAGGAGTGTGGGAGAGACAGTGGAGGGCTGGATGGCACTGGCGGGAAGTAAATGGAAGTGGTCCATAGGGAGGTGAATTACTGGCTGATCACCTAGACCCTGTGAAGGCTTAGTTCCAGGTTTTGTTGGATAAGTCTGTTTTGGTTTTGTCCTTAGCCCTAGGATATAACAATACATCCTCAGGTACAGTCTTTACTCCCAAGGCAATACTCTTGTGGGATTTCTTTCTTCCCTTTAAAAAACAAAAATCTATTCCTGTTACAGATTACCTTGTGGCATTTCATTGAAACCCCACAGTATTTAACAAATTCCTCTAAATTGGCATGACTTGAACTCCAAGGTGATCCCCTTCCAGTTCTAGGTAGACACTGAAATCTTTAGACTTTAGACTCTTTCTCCAGAGCTGCCTGGCATTTCATCTTGAGCATGTAAGTTACAAGAATTGGCCAAGGATCTGAGGGAAATGTGTCTGCAAGAACACGGACCCTTGCTCTCTGATCTTCTTCTGAATATTCCCTACTCAATTTCTAGCCTCTCTCGCAACTTGAACTCTGACCTCTGTCCCCGCTGCCTAGTAAAATCTGGCTATTTTCTACTGGTCCTTTGGTAAAAGAAAGATAAATGTGGATTTCCCAAAGTTTACTTCCCTTCTTCCAAGAATCAAGTCCTTTCCAGTTTGTTTCATTTTATTAATAACTTAAACTTCAGAACTCTGAAGCAGGCTTTTAAAATATATTTTATTTAACACATGATTTTATGGGCAGCAGCTTAGTCCAATAAAACTACACTGCCATGACTGATACTGAAAAACAGATCTTCTCCGTTGTTGTGAACTGTCATAGTTAGCTTGAACCAGTCATTTATTTAGGGCTGCCAAATAGACATTTTCTAATTCTATTTTCCTTTTTATTTATTACCTAAAATATTTAATTAAAGAGATACTCCTCTCTTCTATCTTGTTACCTTGAGGTACAAGTTATATAGGAAAAGTAAGATATGCTGTGTGTTTCCTCTCTTCGTTTGTTAGTTTTCAAACTAAGGAGTTGGCTCTTTATGTCTCTCATAGGTGATCAATGGGGCTTTTTCAATTATTATCATGAACCCATTGACTCAAACATATTTAATTTGTTTCAAAACTTGGCAGTGACTATCCTTATTGATACTAAAACATTTTCATTTTTGGTCAGTGAGAGCCTCTTCAACTGATGCTAAATTCTTTTGCCATGACCCTGATAGGTTTTCACAGTTTCCTTATTTTCTAGTATCTTAATAGCTAGTCTTATTTTAATTTTAATAAAACTCCATGTAATGATTAATACTAAGTGTCAACTTGATTGGATTAAAATATGCAAAATATTGATCCTGGGTATGTCTGTGAGGGTTTGCCAAAGGAGATTAACATTTGAGTCAGCGGACTGGAGAAGGCAGACCCAACCATAATCTGGGTGGGCACCATCTAATCAGCTTTCAGCAAACACAAAGCAGGCAGAAAAACATGAAAAGGCTGGACTGGTTTAGCCTCCCCACCTACTTCTTCCTCCCATGCTGGATGCTTCCTGCCCTCAAACATTGGACTCCAAGTTCTTCAGCTTTGAAACACGGACAAGCTTCCTTGCTCCTCAGCTTGCAGATGGCCTATTGTGGGACCTTGTGATCATGTGAATTAATACTCCTTAATAAACTCATAGATAGATAGATAGATAGATAGATAGATAGATAGATAGATAGATATTCTGTATTAGATTAATACTGACTAATACAGATTTTGGTACCAGGAGTGGTTCTACAGGAACAGAATATTAAGGATAGAGTTCTTTAGTTGTTTGGGGGTTTCTGGAGTTGGCTGCTTAATATGATTAGACCCAAAAATGCTAAGGACTGTACTTCTAATAGTATGGAGAACACTGATAGTCCTTGGCTTTAACTGTTTACAGAGTTAGGCAAAATTAATGGATTTGACACTCCTGATTTACCACTCATGAGAGGCAAGAAGTTTAGTGACTCTATACATAATACCTTTGACCATATGTGGAGAATATGTGGAGGACCAAGGAACATAGTGAAGCTGGTTGGTTGCTCCTAAGTTCACTGGGCAAAGTAATGAAAGAACATGATGAACTTAGGGATTCTGTCTCCTGGCTTCAGAAGCAGACACTGAGCCTCAAATCTTCTAAGATTGCCCTGACACAGTCTTATCTCCTTTAGAGAAAGAGCTGAAATTGTGGAAAATCAGACACAGGCTCTTATCATGTGAGTGGCTGACCTCCAATGAAAGGTGGATGCACAGCCTCGCCAGGTGTCTACTGTTAAAGTGAAGGCATTGATTGGAAAAGAATGGGACCTTGCAACTTGGAATGGGGATGTGTGGGAGGACCCTGATGAAGGTGGGGACACTGAGCTTGTAAATTCTGATGAACCTTTCCTGCCAGAAGAAACACCTTCCCCATCTCCAGTAATGGCAACATCCTCTCCCCAACCCATGCTGCCATCAGCCTTTCCACCTTTGTCTGAGGAGATAAACCCTGTGCTGCCTGAGGCAACAGTGATGGCCTCCCCTGAGGCAGTTGCCAGGCAAGATAATGTTGATTCTCCTCAGGAGCCAACCCCAATCCCCATTTGCTTCTAGACCTATAACTAAAGTCCAGGTGGACCCCTAGAGGTGAGGTTCAGAGTGTGACCCATGAGGAAGTGTACTACACTTGAAAAGAACTTCTTGAGTTTTCTAATTTATATGAACAGAAATCTGGAGAACAGGGATGGGAATGGATATTAAGGGTGTGGGATAATGGTGGAAGGAACACAGAATTGGATCAGGCTGAATTTATTGATTTCAGCCCACTAAGTAGGTATTCTGCATTTAATGTTGCAGCTCAGGGAGTTAAAAAAAGGTTCTAACAGTTTGTTTGCTTGGTTAGCTGAAATATGGATTAAAAGATGGCCCACTGTGAGTGAGCTGGAAGCCTGATGTCCCTTGGGTTAATGTAGAGAAAGGAATCCAAAGGCTTAGGGAGATGGGGATGGTAGAGTGGATTAGCCACTTTAGACCTACTCATCCCAGCTGGGAGGGTCTAGAAGATACACCCTTGACCAATGCCTTGTGAAACAGATTTGTGAGGGCAGCATCTACATCTTCAAAAAGCCCTATAATTTCTCTTCTCTGTATGTCAGATCTAACAGTGGGAACTGCAGTCACTCAACTACAAAATTTAAATGCAATGGGAATAATTGGATTCTGAGGTGGCAGGGGCCAAGTGGCGGCACTCAGCCATCAAAGGCAAGGTCTGAATAGCTGCTGTAATGGACAGCAGAGGCAAAGCAGCTATCAGAATAGTCTGACCATGCAGAACTCTGGCATTGGCTAATTAATCAGTGTTCCTAGAAATGAAATTGATAGGTAGCCTACTGCATTCCTGCTTAATTTATATAAGCAGAAAATTTCTAGGTCAAATGGACAAAATAATAATTTGAATTATGAAAACAGAGAATCATGGCCCTTCAATTTCCAAACTTGAGCCAGTTTATAGACCCAGAACCCCTTGAATGAAGGGGAGGCCAGATTCCCTTGAGGAAGGACCCTACTACTGTACTGACAATTTATGCTGTTAATCTTTCTCCCATCCTTCCCCAAGGAGACCTCCAGCCTTTTACCAGGGTAACTGTGCATTGGGGAAAGGAAAATAATCAGGCATTTCAGGGACTACTGGACACTGTCTCTGAGTTGACCCTGATTTTAGGGGACCTAAAACACCGTTGTGGTCCTCCAGTTAAAGTAGGGGCTTATGAAGGTCAGGTGATTAATGGAGTCTTAGCTCAGGTGTGACTTATAGTAGGTCCAGTGTGTCCCCAGACTCACCCTGTGGTCATTTCCCCAGTGCCAGGATGCATAATTGGCATAGACATACTTAGCAGCTGGTGGAACCTCCACATTGGCTCCCTGCCTGATAGGTTGAGGGCTATTAAAGTGGGAAAGGCCAAATGGAAGCCAGCTCTAGCTGCCTCTACCAAGAAAAGTAGTCAATCAAAAACAATATCGCATCCCTGGAGGGGTTGCGGAGATTTGTGAAAACATCAACGACTTGAAAGACGCAGAGGTGGTGATTCCCGCCACATCTCCATTCAACTCTCCCATTTGGCCTGTGCAGAAGACAGTTGAATCTTGGAGAATAACAGTGGATTATCGTAAGCTTAACCAAGTTGTGATTCCAATTCCAACTGCTGTACTAGATGTAGTTTCATTGCCTGCTCAAATTAACACATCTCCTGATACCTGGTGTGCAGCCATTGACTTGGCAAGTGCCTTTTTCTCCATTCCTGTCCATAAGGCCCACCAGAAGCAATTTGCTTTCAGTTGGCAAGGCCAGCAATATACCTTTACTTTCCTGCCTCAGAGGTGTATCAACTCTCTGGCTTTGTGTCATAATCTTATGTGGACAGAACTTAATAATTACTTAACAATAATACATAATACTCAATAAACTACTTAATACTTAAACCCCCTTTATATATATTTTTTCATTCCAATATTATTTCAAGTATAGTATATATATTTATATATAAATATATCTTATTAGATATGTATATCCCTTTATATAAACTCCTATATATGTGTATATATATGCAAAATATATATATATATCTTATTAGTTCTGTCCTTCTAGACAACCCTAATACACTCCACTTGTCATCAAACTCAAGATGATAAACTTTGCAAAGAATTACAGAATTTATACTCTTTGATTTTAGGCCAAGTAGAATCTATCTTCTTTTTAAACTTTGACATAAAACAGGATTTCTCAGCTACTATATTAGCTAATAGATAATCTGAGTGTAAGAACTGTCTAATTCACCCTATTCAAGCTTTTTAGCAGTTAGCACGTAGGAACTGCTCAATAAATAGGTATTGAACTCAATTATAACTATCCTTTTAGTAAATCTAACAAATGTATGGCTTTTCCATTTTCCCCCAACCAGACATGTGGTATGAGAGATTAGCATCCTGAATAGACAGAGACTATTATCTAGCTGTCTTTCAATGTTTTATTTTTCTCACCCAGGTAAATATCTGTGCTTTTTATGGTACTTTAAAAAATTTCCTGTTTACATGTTTTCTAAACTTAAATGTGCTAATGGTTATAATTCCAACTTCACATTATGCAAAAAAATCTGAATTTTTTAAAATAATAAAATGTACATTCCTGTTTTGTAAAAGTTAATATGTTTTAAAATGATTGTTTTATATATTAAATACGATCCATAATTTTCTCTTAAACTGTCTGCATTGAAACAATTAAACACAATGGTTTAACACATCTGTGCACTTGCTCATCATATCCAATCTTCTTCCTCAGTTCTCCTGGTGCCCTGACCTTTTTGCTGGATCTTTAACAAGTTGAACACTAGAATGATGGAGAAAGCATTCCTGAGGCTTACTAAGCCTGCCCCATTCATTCATTCATTTTGTTATTAGTCTTTATCCAGAAGACTGGGTGGAAACATTTCCTGATTTGAATGTGGGGTATTAGAGAAGTTGTCAGAACCAGAGATTCCTATGCTGAGAAAATAGAGAGAGTAAGAGAGTTATCCAGATAGAGAAATGAAGGCTGGGTACATGGTGATTGCCCTAGGCATCCTGCAGAAACCCTAAGGCTAGAAAAATCATAAAATCATGGTTTGCCAAAGGAACAAATTAGTTGAGTATGGCTTGACAGTTGGATGTTCTTATTCTGTTGGGGATGAGGAAGAGATGATCATAGGCTGTAAAATGAGGATGTTTATACAGTAACTAGAGAAAAGGAATTTAGAATTTCCACTAAGGACAGCTGCCTCAGCAATTCATCCACAATTAAACAACATTATCTCCTGTGGTTTAACTGCTGCTTCCTAAGGACACTGCAGATATATTCACTTTCACCCATTTATTTTCCTTTGTTCACCATTGCTTACTTCTCTTTGAGACATGTAGTATTGTTTCTGTAGCATCAAATATTTTCTTTTCTTTTCTTTCTTTCCCCACCAGTAATTTATTTCTATACATTTCTTCTCTAGATCTATAAACATGATCACTACTGCTATGGCCAAGATATTTGAAATTTATAGTTTCTCTTTGATCCCATAAAATTTAGCTTCTACTTCTCTCATTACTCAGGAAACAACTTCAAGTTTACTGACATAAAAGTAGAACATGCTCTTTGATATGGATTTTCCATTCACTTGATGTTCCTTCATAACAAGTTATTGCCCTAACTTGTTGAGGTAGACGGCAATTTATGTGTGGTTCTCACAAGAGCCATTTTCCTGCAATAATCACAGGATAGGCTTGCATCTGTGACTTCAGCAAATACGTACTAGGTATAAGGGGAGCCTGTTATAAAAATACTTATTCCACCAGAAAAATAGTACAAAGGAGCTGCTTTTATTATGGCAGAAATGCATTCCCACTTTTCAAGACATGAGTAGTCGTTCAAACATAGCACTTCACACTTTTGTTATTAACAGTAGTACAATAAGCAGAATACTTTATGATTTACTAACAATAATGATATTTATATAGGTTTTAATTCAACATCTTCAACTCAGAGGGCTTGGAGTTCCAATCTTCCATATATCATAGGCACTTGAACTCAATGTGTCAACAACGGGACTATCTCTTGTTTCCTTCCACAATCTATTTACTGTCTCATTTCCCATCTTAGTAAATGACACCCCCTTCCAGACAGGTATCCAAATTTGAAGGAAAAAAAAAAAAAAGGATCAAGGGAGGAAAGAA
Source organism: Rhinopithecus bieti (assembly GCF_001698545.2). Taxonomy (NCBI): domain Eukaryota; kingdom Metazoa; phylum Chordata; class Mammalia; order Primates; family Cercopithecidae; genus Rhinopithecus; species Rhinopithecus bieti. Next base: position 3,595,348 of record NW_016804493.1, read on the forward strand.
AAAAAAAGCAAATTTGATAACTCAGTGTTCCCTCACATACAATGACCAAGGTCTCTTGATTCAATATCCTCAGAATATTTTGAATTTGCTTACCTCCTCCTTTACTTTTGAGACAATCTCACTCTGTTGCCCAGGCTGAAGTGCAGTGGCATGATTTTGGCTCACTGCAACCTCCACTTCCTGAGTTCAAGTGATTCTCCTGTCTCAGCCTCCCAAGTAGCTGGGATTACAGGCGTGCGCCACTACGCCTGGCTAATTTTTGTATTTTTAGTAGAGACAGGGTTTCACCATGTTAGCTGGGCTGGTCTCAAACTCCTGACCTCAGGTGATCCACCCACCTCGGCCTCCCGAAGTCCTGGAATTATAGGCATGAGCCACTGCACCTGGCCCTTCCTCCCCTTTTACTGATTGCTGTTCCTCTAGGTTGGGGTTCTACCATCACTTGCCCAAACAAGAGTAAAAGTTTTCTAATGAGCTGCTGCCTCCAGATTTCACCCTCTAACCCATAGCCCTAATTTCAGTCTGAATGACTGTACTCAAATACTCATTCCAGCAATCCTCTTTCCTGTGCTTGACTGGGGCACAGCATTTTTCCTATTTGGACCATCCTCTCAGTCTCCCATGTGAAAATATCTGCAACTTTGTTTCAAAATCTACCGTTATAAACTTTCTTATACTAACCACAATTTATCAATTACTTTATACCTCACATCCTATACTCATGCTACAATATTTTACACTTAGTTCATATAATTTTTCCAACACTGCACATGCCTATCTTTATTAAGAAAATATATATGACTTTAGAATATCTCCCTATACCCAATACCTAGTAGAGTTCTTTTTAGCAAGTGCCAATAAATAAAGGCTCAATACATGTATGATTCATATAGTTATCAGGGGCACTGGCTTAGGAAAATGAGAGAGCTGATTTTAAATCCTAGATCTAACATGGGTTGTGTAATTCTGCAGAAGTTACTAATTTCTCTTAAATTCACCTTTTTGTATTTCAGGAGAGATGAAGCAGTCTGTGAGGCGTGCTACACTTGAGTGAATGGCTCAGGCAAAGCGCATCTGAGTCACGTTAATTTGGTGCAGATGAGGAGGCACACGGCGTAGCTAGGCTGGAGGGGAGGATGGTTGGTTGCATGCAATCCTTCGGGCTTTCCTCAAGCTCAGGGGAAACCTACTTTGTTGGGCATGGATGGATGTCCTGTGGCTGTGATTCAGTAAAGAAATTCTACCCACTCCCCAACACCACTTTTCCTTTTAATAGGGATTTTGCAAGAATGGTCTTCAGTGTCTGGAGAAAATCCAATCTGATCTTGGGTCTGTGCTACTTAAGGGAGTTGCAGACAAAATCTTGCAACGGGATGCTTGTGATGATAGCAACTACAGCCCTTCCTTCTGAGGGTAGAGAAAGCCAGTAGTCCTAGCTATTTCTTTGCCATGTCACCCAAAGCAAGCTGTATGTCTTATGCAGTAGACAATTCTGCTTGTCTCCTCTGACTCCTGCATGAAATGGCAATATTCATGTGCCTGCTTCCCTACATTGCTAGGAACAAATCAGAAGATGCTTATTCTTTACAGTCTCTGACACACATTAACTTTAATAAACGATGGCTATATAATATGTTTTAATAAATGAATATATTACAATGCCAATGCTATGAATAGGTGGAAAATGTGAGCATGACTGTGGTGTAATTGAGGTATTAAAGTCAATTTAATAAAATACATTCCCAAAAGGTACTCATGCCCAACCCATTCTCTGGTTATTTTCTGATTATCTACAACAATGTTTATCTATTAAGTTTATTACTTGTTCTCCTTTAATAATGGTTTAAAATTACACAACCATCATTTGTCATTAAATCCTGCCACACTATTTCACTATATGTGTTTAAGTTTGAGTTTAAAATCCTGTTGGCTCCCAGTACTACTACTTCAACCATGGGTCAATGTGAAAAGAATATTGACCAAACACATGGACAGTATGCTCACTCCAAAGATAGCAAATGAAGTCGCAACAAAAAGAACATTCCAGAGAGTTGCAAATCAAGACAGGTGAGGGGGAGGTTTGAGTATCATTAGCCACAGAGCAGCAGATAACTCAAAAGAGCCTGTACCTTAGCTCTCACCCCCATGTAGACATTATACCTGGGGCTACAGAGTCAGCAAAACAGCATAAACAGTCCCACTAAGCTGTTGCTCTTAATGTTAAATTTGTTAATATTGAGTTTATATCCTAGGTTTAATGCATACTAAGTGTGTGGTATTAAACAAATTGCTTAATGTTTCTAAGACCCAGTTTTCTCTCTAATAAATGAGTGGTGTTGAGGATTAATTAGTAGAATGTCTACAAAAAATACATGCACAATAACTGTTAGCTATTTTTACACTGTGCTAGACAAATATTTTGCAAGGTGGATGCTCTGAATAAGTGGAGAATATAACTGTAAATAAGAAGCACTTTGAAATTTGTTTCCTAGTTGTCCATCATGTGGCATGAGCTTTGCTAAGCTCTGTGATCCAAAGACAAATAATACTACTGTCCAAGTTCTAGTTTGCAGGATCATAATTGGGGGTAGGATTTTTTTAATGCATGATTTTATTCAGGTATAGGAACTGTGACGTGAGGAACTAACATGGCACAGCTAAGCTGGATTGTTGAGACTACGAAAGCCTGCAATTAAGGTGGACAGATAGTGAGAAGTTAGCTGGCCACTGACTCATCTCTGTTATTCAACAACTAGAGGAAATGTCAATACAAGCTTGCTTTCTGGAGTTTAGCAAACTTGGCTGCAAACCCAGCTCTGCCCCTTCCTGTCTGTGGGGCTTGAGCAAGTCAACCTCTCTGAGCTTTAGCTTTCTCATTTTCAAAGTAGGTAGATGGAGCAGTTACCCAGTAATATTTATCTGGGCTACTTTGAGAAATCATAAACTGCTTAGAATAGTGCATATAATAAGCATGAAGGAAATGGTGCTATTTCTAGAGTTATAGAAAGGAATGCTATTAATATTATTAGTGTTATTACTATTAATATTATATTAATACTTTTAGTATTATTCTGTAGGCCCTGGAGGAATCAGGTCTGTCAAATATGTCTGATGGTAGAGATGGACAATGAGAACATCATGAAATACAGAATACCCACACAAACCACGCAGTGTGATCTCTCTGTCGGACAGAGTTTAGACAACTTCAACAAGTCACTTGATCTCGTCATCACCTGCTTTCCTTTTATGTAAATAAAGTGAATCAGAGCTTAACTTGGCTTACATCACAAAGTGACAGCACAGGTATGAAAAAAGCTTTAGTAGCTAAAAATAAATGTTTCTAGAGAAAAAAGTGATGCTGTGAAGCTGAGCAGTCCTGGGTTCTCTTCCAGATTATGTCATATGTGACGCTCTGAGCAAATTACTGAATCTCTTCAAACCTCACACTCTTAGTCTGATCATTGTAAATCATATTAACTAACCCACTGTTCTATAATAAAAGTGTATCTAATAGGATAATGTGGCTTGAGGTGCACTATCAATAACTCCTACGTCCCTTCCCCACAAAAAATATACATAATAAAATGCTTCATTAAGAGAAGGCTAAGTGAAATCTGCGGTTTCTATCTTTTTTATGTGAAAGTATTTTAAACACATATTATATTCTGGGAGAAGTCTTTTCTTTTTCTATTAATTTATACTGAGAGCACAGCATATTTAAAAGTGAATTGTATGATATTGTTTGTAGGCTAAAGAGAAAAATAGTTTTTGGTTTCATAACAGATGATTGGTTAAACTCAATGGAACAGTGTCTCTTTTATTAGACTCAGGATACCTAAATGAAGTATCATCAAATATAACTCACGAAGGAAACTCCTAATACTTGAAAGTTACAATCTAGTCAATAATATTCTATTTGAATAAATGCATTCACATGTATCAATAAATATATATCTATCCATCTATCTATCTATCAAGTGCTTCCACCTCTGAATTAAAATGTTAAAGTTGAACACAAAAGTCAATATTGGCATGTACAGGCACACACAAAAAAGCTTTCCACAAAAATTATTCCTATTTTTTTATATCTCTTTACAGAGCTAAAAAGTCCATTTCAGTTTGCAGTTTGGCTTTTAAAACATCTCTTTTGATATCTATGTCAGTGTATTGGATAAACAAACACTTACTGTATGCACATCCAAACACTTCGATTCGCATCCCAATTCTGCCCTTGGGGTTCCATTCTAAAGGGAGGAAGCGCAGAAATCGGGCTTTGATAGAAGGCTGGAGTCTATAGTACACAACACTGTCTGCATTTGCATTTCCTGAAAAACCCTACGAGAAAAGGGAAAGAAGGAAATCAATGTATCTGGAGAATATGCATTTCAGTTTGTTACCTATAATGTCTACGAACACTGTGTGATCTGCATTGTACTATGAATGGTGCTACCTTCTATAAGAAAACCATATTAACAGTTATGTCACAATGTCTCTCCATCCACAGAAATTACTGTTGCTTCAACTTTTCTTTTTAAGAGAGTCTAAATTCTACCACCCCATTATACCAGTTTTCAACCATGATATCAGCAATAAAAATTGCTTCTGTAACGTGTAGATTGAACGTAAAAGTGTTCCATGTCTATAGCAATTAACATTGTGAATAGCAACAAAAAAATTGAGAAAATATTCTCCAAGGGGTTGGAAAACTATCATCTCAGTCGACAAAGAAGTTGCTTACATCATTGATGAATGAATTAAACTATGATGTGTTTTGGTTCTTTCACCTTCTCATCTTACTTATTAACATAAAGAAAAGTACCACCCAACATTCAAGTTGGAGCTACACTCAGATAACAGAGTTTTTTTTTTTTTTTTTTTTTTTTTTTTTGAGAAGGAGTCTCGCTCGTCACCCAGGCTGGACGTGCAGTGCCAGATCTTCAGCTCACTGCAAAACTCCGCCGTCCCGGGTTTACGCCATTCTCCTCGCCTCAGCCTCCAGAGGTAGCTGGGACTAACAGGCGCCCGCCACCTCGCCGGCTAGTTTTTTGTATTTTTTTAAGTAGAGACGGGGTTTCACCGTGTTAGCCAGGATGGTCTCGATCTCCTGACCTCGTGCATCCGCCGCCTCGGCTCCCCAAAGTGCTGGGATTACAGGCTTGATCCCACCGCGCCCGGCGATAACAAGGGTTTTTTAACCTCAGTAGCACAAGCCAGATACACACATTCAATTGTTAAGAGACACTGGAAACAATAATAATGTGGAAAGACCTGTAATTAAACTTACGGACTTTAGAATTTGAAAGCTAGAGAAGTCTTGGGAATGATGCTAAGTTAGCACAGTCAAATTCCAGACAAGGAAATTAAAGGTCAGAAAGGAGAGAAAGAAAAGAAAAAACCCTCTGGTGTTTGCAAGCATTGCAACCATTATATGGCAGGACCAGGAGCTATGTTTCTTCCATAAAATCAGGATGCATCTACATAATAGGTAGCTCACCTGTAAAACTCACATACTGCAGCACCCAACATCTAAGCATCTTTTGTTTTCTTCCATACAACACACTGTTAAGACTACAGGTGGAGAAGTCATCATGAAGCAGAAGTTGTTCTCAATAATTTATATTTCATTTTTATTTCCTAGCTTCCTTACCATGGTCCTCCTCCTCCTCCTCTCCTCCATCTCTTTCTTTCATGATAAGGGAACATGCAACTACATTTGCAGGTTCATGATAAGTCCCCTGCCCATGACTGGGTCAACAAATAAGATCAACCTCATGTAGACTGCCCAAGGCAAAGATAAACACAATAGAAACACCAATACCCAGGGTATCTGATCATTTGCCTGTTTTTCTTTCTACTTCACAAATATCCCTTTACTATCATTTACCAAAACATTTTCTAATACATTTTTAAAAGATTGGGTGTTTTATAGTTAAATTAATTTGATTCTCCTTGTCAGTCAATCCCCTACCTCCTGCCCCTACTCCACCAGTATCCCATACACTAAATGTTCAAGCTCACAAAACACAGGCACAGTTGTGATGGCATCTCCAAATTATATCCAAAATTGGGGCATCTCTTTATCTCAATATGACCACTCAGTTCAACAAAGCATCACCTCACCAGAACTACCCTGACAGCCTCTTCCTGGTCTTTATTATTATTTTGTTCTTTGCCATCAACCCCAGTATCTTCCCCTCTGAGCACGTAGTAACACTTGTAGAGGTAAATTAAACTATGCCGTCCCCAACACTTTCTTTACCACTTAGAACAAAATCTAAACTCCTCATCCAAACATAGTCTCTAGCAACCACCTCCATTATGCTCTAACCACACTGGACCTCCTTGAACAAGCCAAGTTCAGTCCTCTCGGGGATTTGCACCAGCAGTCCACTCTGCTCTGAAAGCTCTTTCCCAAGACCTTTGCATGCCCAGCTTCTCTTGACATTTTAAGCTTTAACTAAAATATTACCCCCAAGACAGGTCCTTTTTGATCACAGTCTCTAAAGTACTTGTGTACTTGACATCCCCCATAAATATCTTGCTATTTTCTCTATATTTCTCATTATTTTAAGAGGGGTTTCTCTTATTTGATCATTATCTGCCTGTTTATCTTATCCTCCTAGAAAACAAACTCTGCTAAAGCAGGGAGGTTTATTGTGTTCCATCTGTAATACCTAGAACATTGCTTGGCTCAAAGTGGTTCTCATCAAAATATTTGTTGAATGTGTATGTTTGAGAAAGACTGAGCTTAAAAACGAAAGTTCCACAGATGTCTCAATTACAGGGCCTCTCGGAGCATGTCACATGTTAATGTGCAAATTGCAATGTATCGATCCATGGCAGGGACACTTACCTAGTGCATCTCAAACATATAAGGCCAGAGAACTGCTCCCCTCTGTTTTTGCTGTTGTTGCTGCTGTTGTTTTGCAGAGCAAATTTCTAGACTAGCGTTTCCCAGAACATAAATAGGAGAACACTGTTTAATTCCATGGATATTTGGACTCTGATAACCAGACCCCTGAGGAGGTTCCATTCTGTTCCACTGGTCAAAATTTTTACTGAGGTTAGGTAAGAAAAGTTAGCTGTTTTCTATATTGCACTAACCAAACCTTATTCTCACCCAACCTCTAGAGCACGACAGTCTCAACTTCTATGGAAATCCTGATGATTTGTCCAAAAATTTGATTATTTCAATTTCCTTTAGGATGGCTGATATAGGGCAATGTTTTCCGAACTTAGACTGCACATTAAAACTCTCAGCGCTCAGAGCCTGAGCACTGCTTTTGTTCTCTCTTTCTCTTTGTGTGTGTGTATGTGTAAGCTTATGTCTTTTTTTTTTTTTTTTTTTTTTTTTTTTTTTTTTTTTT
>NW_016804493.1:3606356-3673708 GCF_001698545.2 Rhinopithecus bieti
TTGTTTTTTTTTTTTTTTTTTTTTTTTTTTTTTTTTTTTTTTTTTTTTTTTTTAAGACAGAGTCTCGCTCTGTCACCCAGGCTGGAGTGCAGTGGCGCGATCGCAGCTCACTGCAACCTCCACCTCCCGGGCTCAAACAATTCTCCTGCCTCAGCCTCCCAAGTAGCTGGGATTACGGGCCCCAGACACCATGGCTGGCACTTTTTTTTTTTTTGCATTTTTACTAGAGACAGGGATTCATCATGTTGGCCAGGCTGGTCTCAAACTCCTGACCTCAAATGATCTGCCCGCCTTGGCCTCCCAAGGTGTTAGGATTACAGGCGTAAGCCACCACACCCAGCCTGCATACTTATGTCTTTACAAGCTTTCCAAATTAGAGGAATGTGTAGCTTAGATTGAGGACCTTAGATCTTGTACTTTTGATTCTATTTCCTAAGTGCTGCTGGCAGGCTAACACAATCCCTAATTATAATTTCTTGCACAGTGAACAGCTGGATGATTAATTAAATTACCCTCCAAAAGATCTCACATTTGTTTCAAAATTAATGTAAGTTCAATGATTTTGGCGTCTTAAGGAACTGGGAGAAAAGATGCACAGTGACAGTGACAGCCGACAGGTAAATGCAGTAAGACATCTGCAAATGACAGCCTTTCACTTTTCACTTGATCATGTTATGAACTATTTAAATTTTGAAAACATTAAGAATAAATATATGATACATAGTTTATATTAACAAAAATATCATTGTCATATTCAAAACTGTTAGCAATTATCTCTTATGGAGGGTAAGGAAAATTGTGAGGTTGGGAATACGAGACTTACAGCACATTCCAGTCAAATCTAGATTTTTTAATGGGCATGTATTAATTTTATAATAATAAAATAATGGAGACAGACATAGGAAGAGTGTATAGCAATACAGCAGGCAAAAGCATTACTTAGTAGCACTCTGGATACCTTAAACAACTTTCTAATGCCAGTGTCACTTGGAAAAATACGCAGTTACTATTTATTATATTTATTAACTGATCAATAATATTTGTAATTTTTGCTCCACTTGTTGAAATTTTTCATACACAACCAAGATTCTGCTTTGGATTTTAATATTTCATGGAAATTTTCAGAATGTTTGTGAATGATGCATGGGATTGATGCTACATTACTTGAAATGAAAAGTTCAGTGAATGCTGCTGAGTTTCAAATGTATTCCTTTGCCCAGGAACCTTTCCTCAATTTGCTATGAAGAATTGTTACCATAACAATTCACAAAGGAATGCATAGATTTCAAGGTCTATCCTTTTTAAAAAAATAATAATTTTATTACAGGGACATTTATGTCTTCCTTTAAAGATTCTGAACTTTAGTTTATGTCAGGATTACTTGAGGTGTTTTATTAGAAACAAATCTTGCACCCGTGTACTAAATTTGTGGGGAGGGCCCTGAAATCTGCATTTCTAACACATGCCAAGCTAATTTTGTACTTTGGATCTTTGTCTCACTCATAAAGTACTCTTCTGGTTTGTGTATAAATCCTGTACTTTTATGTTCCCTATATTATCTCAAAACTTTTCAGAGAGAAAAAAATTTTTTTAGAAGGTCTCACTTCAAAAGTCATAAACTGACTATCTTATAAACAACAAAAATTTATTTTCCACAGTTCTGGAGGCTGGGAAGTCCAAAACCAAGGCACCCACAGATTCAGTGTCTGGTGAAGGCCCACTTCATGTTTCATGGAATGCTACTTTCTAGCTGTAGTCTCACATCGTGGAAGGGTGAATGAGCTCCTTTGGGTCTCTGTTATAAGAAAACTAATTGCATTTCCATAACAGGCCTCTTGACCTAATCACCTCCCAAAAGGCCCCACCTAATACCATCTTGTTGAGGGTTAAGATTTCAATATACAAACTTTGGGGAGACACAAATATTTGGACCATAACAACTAGTGATTGTGTTCTGTGTGATCAATTTAAATGTTTTCAACATGAAAGTTAGGGGCTCAGCATCAGACATAGCAGAAACGTATTAGGTAGCTTTAATATTTGCATCAACTCTGTGAAGTAGTTATTTTTGTACCCACTTTACAACTGAGGAAAATGAAAATTATAGACGTTATGTGCCTAAAGTCATACAGCCAGAAAGTGGCAGCACAAGGATTTAATTCCAGGCTTTTCTGACTCCAAAGCCCATAATTTAGCTAAGCCATCAAAAGGCATCACTTCAACAGAACATGAAAGCAAACAACTTACCCTAGAGGAAATTTAATATTTTATCTGAAGCTTTTTTCATTTTTCCTCATAATTTATATTTAAAACCTTTTACACATTTTAGAATAACGCAACTTAGGTTATTGTTGAACTGGGACTCAGCTCTACCAGTTGACTTTTATAGACAAAAAGATTTTCTATTAAACTTTACATCTTTCCAAAATTATTGGAGTCAAATAAGAATAAATGATAAACATTCAATAATCAATGACTCTTGCATATAAACAGTAACCTCCTAATAGATATAGAATATAAATATGTTATTATATTATTAAGTACATAAAATATCTAGAAGTAAAATGAACTTTATATGTCCTACCAAAAAGCCTTCATTGTATCTTTCTTTTCTTTTAGACCTGGTGATTTCCAGACTCAGTGAGGTGTTCATAGATGGTTTAGGAATGTATTTTAACCAAGAAAATTTATGGAGTTAATGAATTAAAGTTTCTCACAGGATTTTAAGTATTTCCAAAGTGATTATAAAGTTTATGAAGAGGCATAATAGCACTAATTTCTTTTTCAAATATTAATTGAGCAACTCATGTATAAAATCCAAGAAGTATAAAGGGAGATGCCCATATGGCAATTTATAAGAAGCTCTAAAACGTCACTGCTATAAATCAGAAACATGGGACCCATTACACATAGTTGCATAGCAGACTCTGCAATTATATAGAAATCAGTCCAGTTCCATCCATATAAACAGCAGCACCAGTAGAAGTTCAACAAAGAAACAGGGAAACATGAAAATCCCCTTGTCATTAATAACCTCCCTTATTGTGAGAATTCTTATGACCTACATGTGCCCTATACATGACCTGTTTTCAAGTACAATTCATTTTGACATAGTCAGCTGACATTCAGATGCTAAATAATCATAGCAACATGTTGTCAAACAGAAATCACTTTTTAATTTTATGATGCCAGGTATAAATCCTTACTAAATGTGCCTCCCAAAAGGTTATCTAATCTAGAAAAGCATATATTAAAAGCAAAGAGAAATAAGAACTACTGAAAAGTGGAAAATTCGCCAACATAAACCCAGATAAGAATAACTTTTAAACATATGTTGAACAAGACATCAGGACTGTATCTTACAAAGTTGATTCAGTCTTGATTATGAATGTAATTCATTTATTATAATAAAGAAATAGCAGTGAGAATCCACTAATCAAATTAGAATGCTAAGTTTTGAGCTGCACGTATAATAAATCTCAATTTTCAAAATTAAAGCGAATGGAATTTTATTTAATAAAATCCATCTCTACCACCTTCCAAAAATATTGAATATTATTAAAATATTTATTTGAAGGAACACAAAATTATTAATAACTTGATGAGGCCCCTTGTGTGAATCATTATATTAGAATCTATGGAGACACAAGTTATAAAATATACTGTTTAGTACCTTTCGCATAAAAGGGTTTGAATTCTCAAGACAGATCAAATAGCCAGAAGAAAAACCGCACATGAAAGATGCAAACTTGGCTGTAATCTGTAACTATTGTTGAAACACAGAAATAAATTGTTATATGAGAGATATGTGGACAAGTCATAAAGCTTACATTTATATTAGGGTATTATATGTACCATTTTGTGGAAGACTAAATTTTTATTGAGATGGAAAATAACTATAAAAATTCACATTACGGTACTGCTAGACTCGAAACTCTGAACCCTCCTTTTGGAATATAAAAAAGAGTCAAAGAGCTAAAAATATAATAAAATATTAAATGTCCAAGATCTAGAAGAAGAAAACCCAAAGAGGTGCGCCCTGCCTTTGAGGCTTTCTCTTTAGGGATAACTAAAGGACTTCTGAAGAGGAGAAACAGAAACTGGGTAGTTTTTTGTTTGTCTGTTTGTTTGTTTTATTTTGTCATTGTTTGTTTTATGAGCAGCTTTGATGGGGTTAGGGGCAAAATTTTCGTTGTAGAGCCGTCAAAGAATAGAATATTTTACAGGCTTCCATAGGCTTTTTTTAAGAATTCAGAGGCTCTACTTTTTAGGATAAAGGGAAAGCCAGAGATGGACAGCCCCACCCGGAGATTAAAGGTAAACTTCCCATCTTTCCAATCTGTGGGGAATTATAGTTAGGTTGTCAGAGAGGTTGAGTGCTTCTAGTTGCCTGTAAAACTAAATAAAATTACACTCTGCAGAAAGATAGCCTTCTAGGCCTAAAATTGTCTATTAATTTTTTTTCTTATGTAGTATCCTATGTACATTAAGAAATAATAAAATAGCAGCAAAAACTGTTCTTAAAGGGAAATTTATATTTATCTCCTATAGAATATACATTATTATTCTAATATATATTCTGTAGAATATTCTATAGAATATATTAGAATATATATTATATTCTATATATTATTCTATATTATTAGAATATATTAATCTAATGTTAGAATATATTAGAATATTTATACACACAAACACAGTACTCATCTCATAGTGAAACATTGCTCTACACTGCACCACAAGAAAAAAAACAAACTAGAAATCAACGACTTTTCTTAGACTCATCAGAGAACTGGGCTTTCGTGGTACTATTGAATAAATTGCACCCTCTCAAAATTCGTATGTTGAAGCCCTAACCCACAGTGTGACTGTATTTGGAAATGAGGTATTTGGGAGGTAATAAAATTTTGATAAGGCCATGAGGTGGAGCCCTCATGAGGAAATTAGTGACCTTATAAGAATAGGAAGAGAGCTCAGATTTCTTTTTCTTCACCAGGTGCAGATACAGCAGAGAGATCGCCATCTGCAAACCACAAATAGAACCCAAACCAAGAAGTGAATTGGGTAGCACCTTGTTCTCGGACTTTTCAACCTCAAGAACTATGAATAATAAATGTCTGTTGTTTAAGTCACCCAGTCTATGGTATTGGTTATAACAGCACAAGCTAGTACACATGACACACCACCATGCTGGAATCTAGACAGACGGGACCATTCAAAGAGTCAGAGCTGAGATCCGTCCTCCTGGAACAAAAGCCACTGGCACCAGAAACTGATAGGACAACTTCTATGATAATTTTGATGAATCTCTGGAAACTGAGTGTGGACTAGCATGAGAGTGAGAAATTCCTGACCACAGTCCTAGAGGGCTCCATACTTCTGTGGGCTTTACCTCTGAGAACCCATACATGCATTCTACAAAGATTAGAAAAAGACTCCCTTCTGGTTCTGTCAGGAAGCGGGAAAGGGAATCACTGTGAAGTATGCTCAGAGTTTTCTTCATAACAAAGGGCTATTCTCCTGAAGAAAAGACTTTGCCAGAACCTCTCCCAATTGGGAGACAGTACTTCTCCCATTTCAGCCTCTGTACCTTTCCTGTCTTACCTAAGGAAAAAAAGGAAACAGGAGTCAGAGCTTCATAGAAATAGATTGGAAACCCAGTAGACAGGAAAGAAAGTAGCTGGCAGGAGGGAAAAAAGCTATACCACCAGAGATATGCTTGTGAAGGTCACAGTTCTGAGACAACAACCCAATGAAACACTTAAATTGAGTTGGAATATTACAGAACACTGCTCTTCTTACACATCAAACCACCACACAACAGGAGTCCAGTGCAATAATACTGGCTAACAGTTGAAAGACTTAAAAAACAAAGACTGCCCCTGAAGAGAATTTAAGCCAAAAGGAGAAACAGAAACAAGTGCATTAGATGAAATGGAAGCATCTGGTACCTATTGCACCTATAGCACACCTAAACTATAACCCATTTCTTAGCCAGAGTAATGTAAATCTTCATACTAACAACCTATGTGTCGTAGTTTCTATTGTCAGATATAGCACATTTTGATTTCAACAAAAAATTACAAGGAATGCCAAAAAGTAAGAAAAAACCTCCACACTCTGCAGAGACAAAACAACTACCAGAACAAGACTCACACATGCCACAGATGTTGAAAATCAGACAAGGGCTTAAAACAAGTATGATTAATATGCTAAGGGGTCTGATGGAAAAAGTGTACAACATGCAAAAACAGATGGGTAATGGAATCAGAGAGATGAAAACTATGTGAAAAAAATCAAAGAGAAATGTTACAAATTAAAAACGCTGCAACAGAAATGAAGAATGCCTTCTTTTGATGGGCCCTTCAACAGATTCAATACAACCAACGAAGGATCAGAAGAAAAGAAAAGATACAAATTTCTCAAGCTGTAATAGAAAAATAAAAAGAAAAAAAAAGCTGTAATAGAAAAAGAAAAAAAAAGCAGAAGATAGTATCAAGAATTGTGGGTAATTACAAAAGTTGTAACATATGCATAAGTGGAACACCAGAAGGAAAAAATAATAGATCAAAGAAATATTTGAAGTAATAATGGCCAATAACTTTTCAATATTAATGACAGACACTGAACTATGGATCCAGGATGCTCAGAGAATAAAAGTGAAGATTAAAAATCAAAATAAAAACTATACTGAGTCTTATCAGATTCAAATTACAGTAAACCAAAGACAAAAACAAAATTTTGGAAGAAGCAGAGGGCATTGAAAGGTAGCTATACTACTGATAAAGAAATATAAAAATTATATTGGACTTTTCATCAGAAAACATGCAAGCAAGCAAACAGCAGAGTGAAATATGGAAAGCATTGAAAGAAGTAAAAATAAAACTAGAACTCTATATCTACAGAAATCCTTCCAAAGTGAAGGAGAAATAAAGACTCTCAGACAAACAAAAACTGAGGGAATGCATTGAGAGCATTCCTTCCCTATAAGAAATGTTTGAAGAAGTTCTTCAGACAAAAGGAAAGTTATATAGCTCAGAAATCTGGATCTACATTGAGAAAGGAAGAACATTAAAGAAGAAATAAAAGAAGATAAAGTAAGATCATTTATTTTCTTATTCTTAATTTAATCCTTAGTTAAAAGATGTTTACAATAATAATAATCATGAATTGGATGCTTATAGCACATCGATAAATTAAATGAATTTATTTTTATTGCAAATTAATATTACATTCACTTAAATTACAAATGAATGTTGTCAGGTATGTAAGGGAGAAGTTAGGAATACTCTGTTATAAGGGACCTGCACTATATAATAAGTATTATTAATATTTGAAAATGGACTTTGGTTTAGTTTAAGGCAGCCACGGACAATTTTTTAAAGTATAATTGATATTATAAAAAAGGAGATAACATAGAATCATACAAAATTTTCAATTAAAATCAGATAAGGAACTTAAAATGGGGGCAAAATAATAAGAACAAATGCAACAAATAGAAAACAGTTAAAAGTATGATAGATATTAATTCAAATATATCAATAACCACTTGAAAAGTGAGCAATCTAAATATACCAATTAAAGAGACTGTCAGAGTATATAGAAAGAGCAGGTCCAGCTATCCACATTAAATATAAACTAACATACATTAAAAGTAAATGGATGAAGAAAGATATATCACACATTAACACTAATAAAAAAATAAAAGCTGAAGGAGCTACATTAATTTCAGACAAAGAAACCTGCAGAACAAGGAAGATTATAAGGGACAGCAAAAAACATTTCCTAAAGAGAAAGTGATCCAATTTCCAAGATGGCGAAATAATCCTAACTGTGTAGGCAATTACCAACAGAGTTGTCACATGAGGCAAATACTGATAGAATGGCAAGTTAAAAACAGAGAAGTCCATTATTATAGTTGGAATAACTGATGTATCAAGGAAGCAGGAAAACATTAAGAATACAGAAGACCTGAGCATCACTATTATTCAACTAGATTTAATTAACATTTTGAGAACATTTCACCCAACAACAGCAGACACACTCTTTTTAAGCTCACATGGAACATTCACCATGCATTATGGGTCATAAGACATACTCTTGCAAATTTATAAAAATAGAAATCACACAATGTATGCTCTCAGGCCATAAAGGAATTAAACTATAAATCAATAACAGAAAATAACTAGAAAGTTCCTGAACATCTGAAAAAAATTCAAGTTAAAACAGAAGTTTCATGTGAAATCATCTAGAATTTTAAATCTATATGAAAATGAAAATATATCATCAAAATATGCAGCATAGAGCAAAAGCAGGGTTTGAGGAAAAATTGTAGCATTAAATGCACATATTAGAAAACAAACAAAGATCTAAATAAATAACCCAAGTTTCCATCTTAGGTTATTAGAGAATTTAGAATTGAAGTCTAAAAAATGCAGAAGGAAAGAAATTTTAAAAATCAGAGCAAAAATTAATAAAATTTAAAACAGGAAAATATTCAAGAAAATCAGCAAACCAAAAGGTGGTTCTTTCAAAAGTTTGCTAGCATTGATAAACCTCTAGTTTGCTATCTATGGGGTAAAAAAGGGAAAGAAAAGACCCAAATTATCAATATCACAAATGAAAGCCAAGTCACCAATATTGAGCCCATGGATATCAAAAGAAAGGCAGAATATAAATGAGTTAAGGATAGAAGTTAAGACACTAGGGGGAAAAATACAGCAAATTAAAGCCACAAATGAAGAATAATTTTTAAAAATGAATAACTGACAAAAATAAGGCAGAGTTAAAAAAAAAACAGTATATCTATACAATGGGAAATTACTCAATAATAAAAGACATAAACTGATGATGTACTCAAGACCACAAAACAGTTTTAAAATATTTTGCAGAATGAAAATGCCAGAAATAAAAGTGAACACTGGATGATTTCATTTATATAAAATTCTAGAATAGTAAAAACACTCTATAGTGACAGAAAGCTGATTATTTCCAGGGTCAGGATGTGATGAGGGTTGACTGCTCCTTGCATCAGTAATGCAAGGAGCATGAAGGAACTTTGCTGGCTGATGGATACATTCTGATTCCTCTATGTGGGGTTAAACAGGTGTTTACATTTATCAGAACCCATCAATTTCTGCACTTTATTTGGGTGCATTTTATGGCAACTAAATACTGTCTCAATAAAATTGATTTTAAAGGTAATAAATAGTATCATACTATAAAACATGTATTAACTCAATGTATTATTAGACTTTGAATTCTAATTCAAATAATAAATTTTAAAAAGATATCTTTACACTACAAGCAAAAGTCCAATAGCCCATGATTATTTTATATTACAGAACTTATAAATTGTGTCAGATATGTTCATTTTAAGTTCTATTTAAAAACAAACTCCTTATTGATTATAAATATATTTTGTAGAATCTTTGACGAAAGTCACGCAATATTAGATATGTTTTAAAATAATCTAAGCAGGGAAGTAGCAAGAAGATGTACAAATGAGGAAAGAGTGGTCATATGTATCAAATGGCATTACCGTATAATTCTGTATTTCATCTGTGTGTGCTTAGAAAACACACTGCATAAATACATTTGTGTTATAAATCTGAAAGAATACACACAAAATTTGGGTGAATTGTGTTTATCCCGAATCTTGGAAATTCAGACTATTGTAATTATTTTCCATTTTGATGTCTGTATATTCTTCTTTCTACAAGAGGTATTATTCCTCACGATTAAAATACATAGGAATAATTACCAAAATTGGGGGAAGAAAACATAAGTTGGTTTTTGAAAAGAATGTTTAAGCTAACAAAACCCTAGTTAGGACTGATCCAGGAAAGAAAAAAATAGGAGACAAGAATAAACAATATCAGTAATGCAAAAGAGCATCTTATGATTTTCCAAACCAATCGCCACTTACCAAAACAGATGAGACTAGGAAAACCTGAACTGCCTACGTCTGTCAGATTAAATGCATAATTGTAAACATATTCACACAGAAAATTGCAGTCCTCAATGTCTTTCCTAGTGAATTCTTCTAAACATTTAAGGACGAAAATCACACCAATATTAAACAAATACCTTCAAAGAGCAGAAAAACAGAGAATGCTTCCCAGCTTGTTTTGTGAGGCCAGCATAACCTTGATATTAAAATCTGACAAGGAACTTGCAAGAAGGAAAATAAAAGTCAATCTTACTCATGAATGCATATCCAAAACTCCTTAAAAGAGTTTAAAATTATTCTACAATATAAAACTATAGAAAAAATAATAAATCATGTCTCAATCGAGTTAATTCCTGGAATGGAAGAATTGCTAAATATTTAAAAGTCATTCAATGTAATTTATCACATTAAGTAACAGACGGTTTTCTCAACAAATACAGAAAAAGCATTTAATAAAATTTAATATTCACAGATGATTAAAATTCTTAGCCCAGTAGGCAATTTCTAACTCTGCAAACAGTATCTATAAAAATCATACAGCAAGTATCACACATTATAGGAAATGCTGAGAGCTGCTTTGAGTTTGAGAATGTGACAAGTATGTTCTGTATAGACCCTTTCATTGAACATGTAATGAACTTCTAGTTAGTGTAATAAAGCAAGAAAAATATTTAACAGGTAGTAGGATTGGAAAGGAAGAAATAAAACTGCCTTTATTTATAGGTGTATGATTGCATATGTAGGAAATTTGAAAATCTATAGAGTTAGTTGAGCAAACTAGATAAAAGTCTATATATAAAATGAATTAAACATTTATACAAAACAACAGAAAGTGAAATTTTGAAAGACATTTACATTAGCATCAACTATATTATTTAACTGTAAAAAATCTAATAAAATATATTTAATGCCTTTACATTAAAATTATAAAATATTATTGAGAAAAAATTTAAAAGGCTTACAGAAGAAAACACAATTTTGAAAAGATGTCAATAATCCTAAATTAACATATAGATTCTATCAAATTCAAGCCAATGTTTGTGTGTGTGCACAAATTACAAGATAGTTACAAATTTTATGTGGAAATGTAACAAAATGGAAATCACCAAGATACTCCTGAAGAAAAAGTCAGAGGATTTTGCTTTTTTTTTTTAACTGAATATTAAGTCTTATAATGATATAAAAAAATAAGAGAATGTCATATTGGCAGGTGCCTCAAATAGATCATTGCAAAGAACAGAGAACTCAGAAACAAGATTCAGCACATATGGAGAGTGGACTATTAACAATGTTTGCCATGCAGAGCAGTGGGGAGAAAAATAATTCTTATACATGGTGCTCTATAACTTGGATATCCACGTTGAAAAACACTTTAAAAGAAAATCTAAAAATCAGAAGAGCTGAGCTCATGGACATGGAGAGCAGATGGATGGTTACTAGAGGCTGAGGAGTGGAGTGGGGGGCTTGGCAGGAGGTGGGGATGGTTAACGGGTACAAACAAATAGAAAGAATGACTAAGACCTGTTATTTGATAGCACAACAGGGTGACTATAGCCAATAATAACTGTACATTTTAAAATAACAAAAAGTATAATTGGATTGTTTGTAACTCTAAGGATAAATGCTTGAGGGAACGGATACCCCATTCCCTATGATGTGCTTATTTCACACTGCATGCCTGTATCAAAACATTTCAGGTACCCATAAAAAAAATTTTAAAGAAAGAAATTTTTAAAGAAGGATTGATCACTACCTCAAACCATACGCAGAAGTGAATTCCAGGAAGACTGTAGATATAAATGTGAAAGGCAAAACAGTAATGTTATAGGAAGATAACATAGCTGAATATTTTCATCATTTTAAGCAGTTCAACAATTTTCTTAACTATGAACTGAAACTGATGTCAGAATACATTAAAAATTTTGTTCATCTAAAAATGCTGTAATAGAAAGAAACCACAGAATGGTAGAACCTATTTTCAGTATATTAGTATCCAGAATACATAGCGAACTACAAAGCAATGAGAAAAAAAAAAAAAAAAAAAAAAGAAAAATATTTAAACGCCTAACAAATCTATGAAATAGTTGCTAATCTTATTAGACATTGGACAATGCCACTTAGAAACAAAGCGTGAGAGTTAGGCACACCAACTAGAATGGCTAAAATGAGGGAAACAATAAAATCTAAAACAAAAGAAAATTAATACCAAGTGCTTTCAAGAATGTGGAATAAATGGAATTTTAATACACTGCTGTTGATAATATAAATTGGTATGATTTCCATTAAAAGTATTTTTCATTTTCTACTAAAATTAAATATGTAGATTTTTATGAGTTGGCAATTCCACTCTGAAGAATGATGTACCCAAAGCAAAATCAGTCAGTTTTCCAGCTAGCAAAAGACATGTATGTACGTGAATATTTTTGAAGCATTATTCATAATTGCCCCAAAGTATAATTCACATGTCCAATTATAGAATGGATTTTAAAATACTGGTATATTTTTAAATTATATTTTTTAATTATATTGTTTAATTATACTTTTATTTATTTTCATTACTGTAGAACATTTCATTATATGAAAATAAATCAGTTATACCTATGTAGACACAACATGGGTTCTTTTCATAAGCATAATGTTAACCCAAGGAGCCAGATATTTAAAAGTTCATACAGTATGATTCTTTCTGTATATAATTCAAAATAGGCAAAACTAATCTATGGTAATAGAATTCATGATCATGATTATTTGGTGGGAAGAGGGAGGTAGTAGTCAACAGTAAGGGCATGAAAGTTACAATAATATGCTTGGTCTAGGTAATATTTACATAGCATTTTCACTTTTTGATAGTCCAATGAGTTGTATATACATTTATGCTTTTGTCTTTTCTGGATGTGTATGGTCTTTCATCATAAAAAGTTACATGAAAATAAGCATGCTAACTGTGAAAAAGAAATAGATTCTTGGCACTTTAAAAAATAGTTCAGTGAAGACAATCAAGATTTAAATTTTGCATGTATATATACAAAAGCAAAAGATTTTGAAGAATACCTCATTAAAATTCTATTTTCACTTTTGTGCTTTTTTATAGATCATTAAGAACACTATGAGAAATACCTTTCAACTTCAGATTTTAGATATCACATAATTTATCATGTATTATACCATAAAGAGCTCGATTAGCATCTCTCATTTTACCATTAATATTGCTAAGAATAATGGCATTCTTATGACTATTACCATCTAAATCACTATTGTTCAGTGCTGAAAGAAAACTACTGAATTCCCCATTAAAGACATTATAAAATTTAAAGTAAATTATTCCTCATTTACCTGTATATCTATTAATGTATTTATATAGCCATTCTAATGATTAGCCTTCACACTGCTTCAAAATGTCATTTATTAAATAAATTGCTAATTGTTTTCCCAAATGGAAACTTAAATATGTCCCTTAGAAAGAGACTGTAAATCAACCAACATTTCTAAGCAGATTAAAATAAACATCCTGTTTATTATACTTAATTTGAAAAATTGGAATGTTTAAAAAATTTGGATAGAGTTCAATTAGCCCTTACTATTTCTTAGAGTTCAGAGTTGATGACCCTCATTACAGCCTCTGAAGCCATACATTATTTAATGTATATTAATAATGCTAGTAGTGTACATATGAATGTACATTAATGTATACTTCATATTGTAATGTATATTGTGATGTACATTAGACACTATATACCTTATTTAGCTGAGGACCACTGTATCTTTATGTAGATCTTAACCTACACTTTCATAGAAGCTAGACGCTGGGAGAAACTGGGTAACCTCTGAGACATGCCTAATTGTAATATTAAGATTTAGCGAATACAAAAATTAATGATCTCTATAGTATTATTTTTTAAGTTGGCGCTAACTTTAAATTTCACCAAACGTTTTTAGGATACACAGAGAAATATACGATGCTGTGTTATTTTGGGTTGTTTGACCTTTGGATTCTGTACAATTTAGTCACACAATTAAAGTTTCATTATATAGAAAGTCAAAGGAGAGAGTACTTTATTTAGTAATAATGTAATCAGGGCTTAACTGATTCTTCACAAAGACAAACTCATCTGTCATTTGGGAGCAGAGGGTGAATAAATACTTGCAGCGAGCACTGTTTTAGACTGGTGCAAATTGTTTATTTCAATCAATAATAACACCTGCCCACTTGCATTACCTTTTGAAACACTGCCAGATGTAACAAAACTACAAAACAAACCAGTAAATGGCTCACGTACCCATGGGTATCTTGATATAGATAAATGGAACAAGAACAGAGAAAGCTTGAAGGCTTTAATACATGTTCTCCATTTTTAATGCTAGGATGTCTGAAATTTAGGAAATATTTCTTCTACTCAACACAGATGACAAAATCTCATTTATTTCATGTTCAAAAAAAATCTTCTTAATCTTTGTAGACAACTTTTTTTCAAGCATCAACAATCATTATTCCAGCAACAAGTGAAATATTAACACTGCCTTCAAGTCCTTTCCATAAACAGAAATTAAGTATGCTCATCCAAACCTTTCTACTGAAGACCTCAGTATGACCTGGAAAAAAAAAAAAACCAACCAAATAAACAAGACAATCCTGGCTCTTAAAAAGATGGGGATCCATCACTTAACAGCTGGAAAATCTTGAATCAGATTCATAAACCTCAGTTTCTTTATCTATAAATTGGAGATAAGAATACTTACTTCCAAAGTCTGATATCCAAATTAAGTAAGATGAAGAGATTAACATCTGCCTACTTCATAACAAGCCTCAATAACATGCAGTTGTGATTGTTGTGTTGTATAGTGATTAAGTCTTCACAGATGGCACAGTGTTACAGACAGTTTATTAGTCTGACTCTGAAACTCATTACTTTAGTTTAACATCCAAGTCATCCCACTGGAGAATAAAAGGAGAAATAGCAATGCCTCCATATATACTTTGATCAAAGTGACAATTCCATTTGGGAAATAAAGCCAAATAATTATTTAAATGTAGTAGACAATATTTTTAACCTCAAGACAAAAGATACCAATAAAATGCTTCCTAGGAAAGTCACTTTAACAAAAATAGTTTTAATTTCTTTAATGCAGAGTTTTATTTCCTTTTTAACTAGTTTGCCTTTGCATATAATTTTTGGAAATTATACTTCAGCCAGTGTAATTATAGCACCATGTAGCAACCGGAAGTTCCTAAATATCCATATTGTTTCTGTTTCAATGCAATTTAGATTGGTTGATTAACATTTTCAAATTATTTTAAAGGTGCATACATAACTTTTATAGGTATTTGTATGCATCCTCTCAAGTCAGCTTATAAAACATATTGCATATGACTTTAATGATGCTGTATAAGTACTTTAAACTCTTCTTATTTTAAGAAACTACATTATTCATAATATATAGAATAACCATAAGTGTTTCTATAAGGAACCACATAAAATGCCTGGCTGCTCTCTAAAGATTAAAAAAAATTAAAATAAATGTATCTGAGGGGAATTCTTTAGTATTCCAATGACACAGCATTGGGGCTTATTTTACATTTAAATGATATTTATCTTAATGCCACATGTAGTGTAAAGTCTATTGTGCCATACATTCAAATTTTCCTTTGAATTCTTCCAGAACAGTCACAAAATCTTAGGCCACAAAATGTATAGTAATGAAGAAAAGAAAAACAGACATAATGACTCATTCTGGCTTTGTTCCTGTAGGTTTGAAAACCATGGCTCTGTAAGACTAGGAATAAGCATCCTCTCTGAATAGATGTACCTTCAGCAATTCCTCAGGGACTCAAATCTTGATTGAGTGGCAGATAGTGGATAAGGTAAAACTACACAGAGAACATGTTCAGAGAACACACTCTGAAATCAACAGTCCTTACTATGAAATTCTCTTTTGTATGATATTGAGGTCTTCGGAAAGTTGACGTCTTAAAAAAAACAGTAATAATAAAGTGCCATTTTCCAGTTAACTACTGAAAATTTGAAAAACAACTAAGTACTTGATGGTGCAAATCAATTACTGTTCATTTCTTTAGGTTCTATTTTAAGAAAAGCTCTTACCTTTCGGGAATTCGCACACAAATATTTAAGGATATAAAGCTAGGAGGTTTGAAATTTGCTTCAAAATAATACGGAGCATGAGCAACATATGAAAGAGTTGCACAGGGGAGAAACGGCCATGGGGTTGATGGTTGAGGCCTCGGAATGGGTACAAGAGGGTTTGTTTTGCTACTCTGTTTACTTGTGTGTATCTAGTCAATGTGGGTGGTGGCTGTTAATTGTTAATAGATTAACAATTGTTCATTGTTAATAGATTAACAACTGTTAATTGTTCATTAAGAGCTTAATTAAATTAGTTATATGTAAGAAGCTTAGTAATTTACAAGCTAATATATTCCTTTATAACATTTCTTTACCTATCATAAGTACAGACACCTCAGAGGTACTGTGGATTCGGTTCCAGACTACCAAAATAGTGAATATTTTGCAATACATTTCATCACATCAAGTTTTTTGTTTCCTAGTGCATATAAATAGTATCTTTATATTTTGGTAAGTGTATAATAGCTATATGCCTCAAAAATGTATATGCCTTAATTTTAAAATACATGATTGCTAAAAAAAAATACTAATGATAATCTGAGTCTTAGTAAATTATCAACTTTTTCCTGGTGGAGGTTCTTGCCTCGATATTGATGGCTGCTGACTGATTAGGGTGGTGGCTGCCGAAGGTTGGGGTGACTGTGGGGTGAATTTTTAAAAATAAGGAAGCAATGAAGTTTGCCACATTGACTGACTCTTTCTTTCATGAAAGATTTCTCTGTAGCATGTGATGCCATTTGATATTTAACCCACAGCCAAACTTGAAAATTAAAGTCAATCCTCTCAAACACTGTCACTGCTTTATCAACTAAGTTTATACACTATTCTAAATCCTTTGTTGTCATTTCAACTATGTTCATAGCATCTTCACCAGGAATAGATTCCATCTCAAGAAACCACTTTCTTCTCTCACTCATAAGAAGCATATCCTCATCCATTGATGTTTCATTACAAGATTGTAGCAATTCAGTCACATCTTCAGGCTCCAATTCTAATGCTAGTTCTCTTGCTATTTTTACCACATCTGCAGTTCCTTCCTCCACTGAAGTCTTAAACCCCTCAAAGTTATCCCTAAGGGTTGGAATCAACTTCTTCCAAATGTCCATTAATGCTGATATTTTTACCTTCTCCCATGAGTTACAAATGTTCTTAATAGCATCTAGGATGGTGACTCCTTTCCAGAAGGTTTTAAATTTACTTTGCCCAGATTCATTGGAGGAATCAGTATCAACAGAAGCTACAGCCTTACAAAATGTATTTCTTTAAAAATAAGGGCTAGACACAATGGCTCTTGCCTGTAATCCCAGCACTTTGGGAGGCCAAGGTGCGCAGACTATTTGAGCCCAGTAGGCTTCAATAGTGGGTTTCAAATATTCAGTAAACCATGCTGCAAACGGATGTGCTGTCATCTGACTGTGCTTTACAGAAAAGAATTTAGCTAATTCTTACATGTCCTAGCATTTTCAGAATGGTAAATGAGCATTGTCTTCAACTTAAAGTCACCAACTTTATTAGTCTCTGACAAGAGTCATCCTGTCCTTTGAAGTCAGGCATTGACTTCCCCTCTAGCTATGAAAGTTCTAGATGGCATCTTCTTCCGATAGAAGGCTGTTTCATCCATGCTGAAAATGTGTTTAGTGTAGCCACCTTCACCTATGATCTTAGCTACATCTTCTGGATAACTTACTGCAGCTTCTTCCTAAGGATTTGCTGCTTCACCTTGTACTTCTATGTTATGGAGATAGCCTCTTTCCTCAAACCTCATGGACCAACCTCTGCTAGCTTCCAGCTTTCTGCTACAGCTTCCTCACCTCTCTCCGTCTTCAAAGAATTGAAGAGAGCTTAGGACCTTGATCAGGCTTTGGCTTACGGGAATGTAATGGCTGATTTGATCTTCTATCCAGACCACTAAAACTGTCTTCATATCAGCAATACGGTTATTTCATTTTCTTATCATTCACGTGTTCACTGAAGTAGCACATTTTATTCTCTTCACAAACTTTTTCTTTGCATTCACAACTTGGCTAAATGTTTGCTGCAAGAACCCTAGATTTCTGCTTATCTTGGTGGACAATGTCTTCTTAAGCTTAGTCATTTCTAGTTTTTGACTTAAAATGAAAGACACATGACTCTTCCTTTCACTAGAATAGTTAGAGGCCATTGTAAAGTTATTAATTGGTCTAATTTCAACATTGTTGTCTCTCAGGAAATAGGGAGGTCCAAGGAGAGAGAGAGACAAGGGGGAACAGCCAGTTGGTGGAGCAGTCAGACGACACACATCTATCCATGAAGTTTGCTGCTAAATATGAACATGGTTTGTGGCGTGATATTACAATAGTAACGTCAAACATCACTGACCACAGATCACCGTAACATATAATAATAATTTAAAAGCTCAAAATGTTGCAAGAATTACCAAAATGTGACACAGAGGCACAAAGTGAGCACATGCCTTTGTAAAATAGCACTAACAGTAGCTAGGACTACAGCTACTGTAGTCCTAGCCCCCCCCCCAGCCAATTTTTTTTTTTTTTTTTTTTTGTATTGTTTTGTAGAGACAGAGCTTCACCATGTTGCTCAGGATGGCCTCAAACTCCTGAGCTCAAGTGATCTGCCTGCTTCTGCCTCCCAAAGTGGTGGATTATAGGCATGAGCCACTGCACCCAGCCCAACTTAATGGCTCCTAATGCAGCACAAAAACATATTTCATTTAGTAGGTGAGATTGACTATGTTTCATAAAATTATCAGTTCCTGTAAGTCATATTCTTTAGCTATGTAAAAAAAAAAAAAATTGGAGACAATTTATATGCTATGCATATGTTTACAAAATACAGTTGACCCCTGAACCTCATGGTTTTCAACTCTGAGGGTCCACTTATATGCAGGTTTTCTTCTGCCTCTGCCACCTGTGAACAGCAAGACCAATCCCTCCTCTCCCTCCTCTTCCTCAGCCTACTCAATATGAAGACAATGAGGATGAAGATTCTATGATGATTCACTTTTAGTTAATGAAGAGTAGGTATTTTTTCTCTTCCTTATAATTTTCTTACAATTTTCTTTTCTCTAGCTTACTTTGTTGTAAGAATACAGTATATATGGAGGGACCAAGATTACTGGTTACTTTCTTATTTATCTTACTTACTATTCAACAAATTTTACACTGAGTATGCATTAGCTTTGGGAATTTTGCCTGTTACCCAGTTTATAAAATGATAATAGTACCTATATTATAGGGTAGTTTTCAGTATGAAACAAATGTTCGTGTGTATAAAGAACCTAAAAGAGTATTCAGCACATGAAAAATGTTCAAGATGTTAGCTATTATCATTATTATATAAAGTAATTCATTTAAAAAATGTGTTGAAACTTTACTAAATCCATTACACTTGTCTAGTTCATCACATACACAAATAAACTTAACGCACTCAAAAAAAAGAGAATATATAACTCATATAATATACAAAATGCATGTTAATAGACTGTTTATGTTATCAGTAAGGCTTCCAGTCAATAGTAAGCTGTTAGCAGTTACCTTTTTGCGGTGTCAAAGGTTATACATGAATTTTCCATTGCATGGGTTTCCCTCCTCCCTGTGTTATTCAAGAGTCAACTAAAATTTATTTAGAAATTGATGATTTGGAAAGTTGCAATTCCCTGTTTTATTTTACTTAGCAATTATAGCATCAGATCTAAATAACTACAGGGAAAGAACAATTGCAACACTTGCATGGTTTTAAGATGGTCTCTAGAATAATGTAACCTAATGTTATGTTTCATAGCAAGGGTTCAGTGTTTATAGTGTCATACTGAAAACAAGTCTATCAATAAGAAACTCTTTAACAATTACATTACAGCAATCTTAATTCTGTGTCATTTTCTATTCTGAGTTCAAGAAATTAAATGACTGTCCTCATTTGAAATACATGCATTTATCATACATTTGTCATAGGTTCTTTTTTGAATTTATCTATTTTAAGTTGACAACAAATAATTGTGCCTATTTGTGGGGTACAATGTGATGTTTTGATTTTTGCATACATTGTAGAAAGAGTTAATCAAGCTAATGAATATATCTATCACCTCATTAGTTACCATTTTGCTTTGAAAATATTAAAATGTATTATTTTAGCAATTTTGAAATATACAGTACATTATTATTAACTGTGGTCACTATTAAATTCATTAGCAGAAAGTCATTATCATAAATTGTGGAGATCTCAAACTATGACTGCTTATATAAAGTAATTCACAATTTTTGTATTAAATCTTTACTTTCTATGTCTATTAATTTTATAAGCAATTTCATGTATTACTCATCGCATGCTCACAAAGTTGTTTACAGAATCTTATATAAAGACTCTATATATATTAAGAAACTTAAGAGCAATTTATCAAGTTTTCAAAACACTCACATATGCTGAGAGATTCTAATTCAGACCCTTGGTGAGACCTACTTTGTTTAACTTAAGAAGTAGAATGATGCTGTATTAAGAAAGTTCAGAGGAGAAAGAAGTCTCAGTATTGGCTCCTTTGTGTGTGTATGTGTGTGTGTGCAATAGCATTGCTTTATTGTTCTCTTTAAGAGGTCACCAAACTAGAGTAAACTGGGATTTATTATTTATATTTATCTTCAGGGAAGTATATATTCTGAAGCTACTCTTGGTGATCCCAATACGCTTTTTTGTTATTGTTACATCTTTTGTTTTATTTTTTAATTTTTTTGATTTTAGTTTTTTCTTTGTACATTTACCTTTTTAATTTCATGTCAAATTATTATACAAAATTTACTTTGCTGAATTTAAAAAAAATTTTTTAAACTTTTAAGTTCAAAGGTGCATGTGTAGGTTTATTATATAAACTCATGTTGTACAGATTATTTTGTCACCTACGTATTAAGCCTGGTACCCAATAGTTAATTTTCCTACTCCTCTCCGTCCTCCCACCCTCCACTCTCAGGTAAGCCCCAGTGTCTGTTGTTCCCTTCCTTGTGTTTATGAGTCATCATTTAGCTCCCACCTATAAGTAAGAACATATGGTATTTGGTTTTCTGTTCCTGCATTAGTCTGCTAATGATAATGGCCTCCAGCTCCATCCATGTTCCAAAAAAAAAGACATGATCTCATTCTTTTCTTATGGCTACATAGTATTCTGTGATGTATATGTACCATATTTTCTTTATCCAGTCTGTCATTGATGGGCATGTATGTTGATTCCTTGTCTCTGCTATTGTGACTAGTGCTGCAATAAACAATTTGCGTGCACGTGTTTTTGTGGGAGAATGAATATAACCTCTGTGTACGCAAACTAGAAAACCTGAGATGGCTAAATTCCTGGACACATACAGCCTCACAAGACTAAACCAGGAAGAAACTGATTCCCTGAACAGATCAATAATGAGCTCCAAAATTGAACCAGTAATAAATAGCCAACCAACCAAAAAGGCCCACATGGATTCATAGCTGAATTCTACCAGATGTACAAAGAAGAGCTGGTACCATTCCTACTGAAATCATTCCAAAAAACTGAGGAGGAAGGACTTCTCCTCAACCCATTCTATGAGGTCAACATCATTCTGATACCAAAACCTGGCAGAGATACAACAAAAACAGAAAACTTTAGGACAGTATTTTTCATGAACGTTGATGCAAAAATCCTCAACAAAATACTTGCAAGCTGAATCCAGAAGCACTTCAAAAAGTGAATCCATTACAATCAAGTAGGTTTCATCTCTGGGATGCAAGGTTGGTTCAACATATGCAAACCAATACATGTGATTCATCGCATAAACAGAACTAAAGACAAAAATCACATGATTATCTCAGTAGATGCGGAAAAGGCTTTTAATAAAATTCAACATCCTTTCATGTTAAAAAAAATCCTCAATAAACTAGGTATTGAAGGAACATACTTCAAAATAAGAACCCTCTATGACAAATACACAGACAACATTACAGTGAATGAGCCAAAGCTGGGAGCATTCCCCTTGAAAACCGACACAAGACAAGGATGCCCTCTCTCACCACTCCTGTTCAACATAATATCAGAAGTTTGCCAGAGCAATCAGGCAAGAGAAGGAAATAAAAGGCATCCAAATAGGAAGAGAGGAAGTCAAACTATCCCTGTTTGCAGATGACATGATTCTGTATCTAGAAACTCCCATCATCTCAGCCCAAAAGCTCCTTCAGCTGGTAAACAACTTCAGCAAAGTCTTAGGATAAAAAATCAATGTCCAAAAAATCACCATCATTCCTATATACCAATAACAGCCAAGAACCAAGTCAAGAGCCAAATCAGAAATGCAATCCCATTTGCAATTACCTCAAAAAGAATAAAATACCTAGGAATACAGCTAACCAGGGAGGCAAAAGATCTCTACAATGAGAATAACAAAACACTGCTCAAGAAATAAGAAATGACATGCACAAATGGAAAAACATTCCATGCTCATAGACAGGAAGACTCAGTATCATTAAAATGGCCATACTGCCCAAAGCAATGTACATATTCAATACTATTGTTATCAAACTACCAATGACATTCTTCACAGAAGCAGAAAAAACTATTTTAAGATTCATATAGAACCAAAAAAGAGCCCAAATAGCCAAGGCAATCCTAATCCAAAGGAACAAAGCTGGAGACATGAATTACCCGACTTCAAACTTTACTACAGTGCTACAGTAACCAAAACAGCATGGTACTGGTACAAAACAGACACACAGACCAGCGGAACAGAATAGAGTACCCAGAAATAAGACCGCATACCTACAACCACCTGATCTTTGACAAAGCTTACAAAAACAAGCAATGTGGAAAGGACTCCTTATTCAATAAATGGTGTTGAGATAGCTGGCTAGCCATAAGTAGAAAACTGAAACTGGACCCCTTCCTTACACCATATATAAAAGTTAACTTAATATATGTTAAATATTTAAATGTACAATCCAAAACTATAAAAGCCCTTGAAGACAACCTAGGTAACACCATCCTGGACATAGGAATGGGCAAAGATTTCATGACAAAGACACTGAAAGCAATCATGACAAAATCAAATATTGACAAATGGGATCTAGTTAAACTTAAGAGCTTTTGCACAGCAAAAGAAATCAACAGAATAAACAGACAACTTAAAGAATGGAAGAAAATATGTGCAAACTATGCATCAGACAGAAGTCTAATGTCCAGCATCTGTAAGGAATTTAAATTTACAAGAATTTTTATTTTTAATTGACAAGTAATTGTATATATTTATGGAATGCAATGGATTATATCTTTCAAATTTGCTAAATGAGTGGATTTTAAATGTTCTTACCACAAAAAAATATTTATGTGAGGTGATGGATAGGTTTGATCATTCCACAATGTATATAAAGTATCAAAACATCACATTGCACCCCAATATTGGCTCTTGCAAAGATCAGATCTAAAGGCAAATTCTTAAACACCTATCCTTGATTGGTACCTTCATCTGTAACATAACAGTAATACCCAGATGGTCCAGATCACAAGGCTGCTTGAAAGTGTTTACTCTCTATGGAGCTGTACAAATATAAGCTTTATTAAGCACATTAGTATACACTAAGGTATGTTAACAAGTCTAAACCCATTTGATTAAAATAATCTGTATTAATAATAAATCTTTCACACATTTATAGATACTGAATTACTTTCTAGTCCATAGCACTAAAATATAATTACCCCGGCAACATGTACTTGATGGAATATTATGAAGCAATTAAAATGACTTATGCAGACTATTGAAAAATTAGCATGCTCTCTTCATTAGTTAAGTGTGATACATGACTAATGTGATCAGCATACTTATAAATTATTCAAAGTTAAGCATAACAAAAGATGCATCAAAGTTTTAATACAGTAGTGCTTTTGTTAAGTGATGATAGATTTCTAACTTCTGTTATCAGTTTTAATGATGTAATACATATACACAAAAAACTGTAAACAAAAAAGGAAAAGCAAAAGGTACTCTTTTAAATCTACTATTAGTCTCTTTCCTTTACCAAAATTCCCTTACCCTGGACATCATCAACTATGCAGGTATTCTTGATCTCTCCCTGTGGGTTCCAAAAATCTCATAAGAATATCCCCAAAGTGAATTCTGATAATTGACAATTTTCTTATAATTCAGCTCCCTAAGTACTTTAGAAAAATTTGCCTTTTGAGAAATATATTTTTAATTAAATCCCAGAATAAAAGCAAATAAATAACTATTTTAGTAGCTTATGGCTTTGCAGAGCTCATGTGAATTACTTTTCACACATCATCTCATTTCATGGCTTTTCTATCAGAGATACTTAATTTTTCCTCATTTTACTGATGAGAAAACTGAAACTCAAAAAGGAGAAGTGAATTATCCAAGACTACAGAGTTAACAAAGTGGTGTCTATTTTCATGCCGCTAATAGCGACATACCAGAGAATGGGTAATTCATAAAGGAAAGCCGTTTAATGGACTCACCGTTCCACATGGTTGGGGAGGCCTCACAATCATGGCAGAAGGCAAAGGAGAAGCAAAGACACATCTTACATGGCAGCAGGCAAGAGAGCTTGTGCAGGGGAACTCCCATTTATAAAACTATCACATCTGATGAGACTTATTCACTACCACAAGAACAGTATGGGGGAAATTGCCCCATGATTCAATTATCTCCACCTGGTCCCACCCTTGACACAGGGGGATTATTACAATTCAAGATGAGATTTGGGTGAGGACATAGCCAAACCATATCACAAGGTGAGATAAATATATAAGTATATATATATGTACAAATACATGTGTGTATGTATATATACAAGTGTACATGTGTGTGTGTATATATACAAGTATACATGCACCCAATATTATTTAAAAACATAAAAAATATATCACTTCGTGCTTAAAAAGCTGGCAAAATCATAAAGTTGGATAGTATCATGTGTTGGCATGAATGCAATGTGGGGATATAGGAACTCACGTGTTGCTGGTGGGAGTGTACACTGTTATAATTCTTTGACAGCACCCCTTGTGTTACGTAGTACAATTTTTGGTATTTGTATACCCTACTACTTAGTCAATGTGTCTCCAGTTACATATCTCAAAGTAGTTCTGACACAGGTGCATAAGGGACATGCACACAGTTGCTCTTTGCAGTGCAGTGGCTGAGAATTGAAAGCAACCTGAGCGTCGACGGCTGGAAAAGCGGGTAGGAAAGACAAGGTAGGTGCAGAGAATGCAGTATCATGCAACACTTAACAAGCCTTTGGATGATTCTGATGTATTGTGATCGTTAATGTTGATTGTCAACTTGATTGGATTGAAGGATGCAAAGTATTGTCTCTGGGTGTGTCTGAGAGGGTAATGCCAAAGGAGATTAACATTTGAGTCAGTGAACTGGGAAAGATGGAACCATCCTCAATTAGGGTGGGCACCATCTAATCAGCTGCCAGCATGGCCAGAATAAAAGCAGGCAGAAGAACATGGAAAGACTAGACTGGTTTAGACTCTGGACTATCTCTTTCTCCCATGCTGGATGCTTCCTGCCCTCAAACATTGGACTCCAAGTTCTTCAGTTTGGGACTTGGACTGGCTTCCTTGCTCCTCTGCTTGCAGACCTCACCTTGTGATTGTGTGAATCAATACTCCTTAATAAAATCCAGATATATATATGTAGCCTAAGATATATATAGATATAGATATATAGATATATATCCTAAGAGATAGATATATCCTATTAGTTCTGTCCCTCTATAGAACCCTAATATATGTAAGCTAAACACGAAGAACCTTGGCAGTACATGAACTCTAAGGTTTCCTTTAGCATGAAATCCCCCTCCTTCACTCTACACACGCACACAGACACACACACACACACACACATAATGCTTATAATGTTGCAATTACAACCATGAAATTTTATTCATGTAATGACAGATACATGAATTGACTGTAACACTAGTACTTTATGATCCAGGCCTTATTATTTCTGGCATACAGAGGTTCACTAACTTTGTTTAGTATGCATCAGAATCATCCAGAGACTTGTTAAATGTTAATTGTTAAATATTTACTGCTACCATTAGGTATGTAACAGTTGCTATATATTCTGTTCCTAGAAATGCATAATAATGAAAACAAACCCACCCACTCCATATCTGATGTGTGCTGTATCCACACTCCAAAGCTTCTCTCCCCTCTGTTGCATACCTTCAACCCTCAACTCCTTGAAAAGGGTGAAATGGTCACTGTTTCTGCTTGTCCCATTCTCACTGAAATTTAACCCTTTATGATTTAATCTCTTTCCTCATAATTCTCCTAACATTGGTAGCTAAGGAATCATCAGCGTTCTTCTGACTGTCATACCCAACAGCTTTTCTCAGTTCTCATTGTTCATTTTTTATCTTCTACCAACCAACCCCCACCCCAACATAATCCATGGATTCTTAGCTTGGAAACTGTTCCCCACCCTTTGGACTCTTGGCTCAGCTATCACCTATGACATAAAGCCTTCTCTTATGTCCGTGAAAGGTTTGCTGTTCCTTCTCTTGTAGGCCCCTGGGTCTTTGTTCACGTGTTTACCCAGATAGAAGCTGGAATGCTTCCCTGATGCCACCCAACCATGAGACCTCTTTATGAATTCCTCTCCATTGCTTAAGTCCCAAATGATCGAGTTCCATAAGTCTCTCTGGTTCCCCTCAACCATTTATGTCTCTGCTTCCTTTAAAGCTTTTTGCTGTTTCTTGTGTATTTACTTATTTACCTAATTATTCTTGTGATAAATAACTTTAGTTCTTTTCTGTGTGGCCATAGGCAAGCTACCAGACTTCTGAGAGATGTGGATGTTTTATGTGTACACTGGGAAGAAGGATGTCTCCTATCTTTGCAGGGAAGTGTTGAACAGTCAGCGATGTGTGTGCAGGCCTGGTAGCACTGACTGATACACAGTAGGCATGAGGTGAAGGATGGTGACAAAGATGGGAGCAGCCCCCGACTACTGTCAGCTGTGAGCCAGGATGATGTTTTACTATTGAATATAAGCAATTTCACGGGACACCAGCATCATACAAGGTCATTCTTCCACTGTAATGGAAAAAAACAAAGACAAAACCACTCTGTAATCATGTCCGAATGAAGATAAAAACTAAAGTAACGTCTAAAGCAGCAAAGTGACTGGACATCCACCACCTTTGTTAGCATGAGTAACAGCTCCCTCTTCACCAGTTACAGCTTTAGCTTTGCCCCACTCTTCCTACCTCCTTGATAAAAATTAGGATGCTCACATAGGGTGCATCCAGTCCCTTGCACCGGGTAGTATGGCCAATTTAGTGTGCCTATAGGTGTGTTTCTGGTGGTGTCTGGCTGGTGAGCAGCATCAGTAACTGTTATTGCAATCAATGTTTCCTGTTCTTTATTGAATTAAATGGCAAACTACTATGCACGATTCAAGTGAAGTCATCCCCTTTCCTTTTTTAGCTTTATAAACGCCTAAAGCTTAACACAGCAAAATTTGTAAATGAATTCCACATCCCAAAGTCATTTATAAATATCTGTTTTTTAGTTGATGTTGAGATCTTTCCTTATTTATGGGCAAGATTATTTTATTTTTCACCATTGTTCAGGTTAATAAAAACCATCCAGGCTAGACACAGTGACTCATGCCTGTAATCCTACCATTTTGGGAAGCTGAGGCCAGCAGATCACCTGAGGTTAGAAGTTTGAGACCAGCCCGCCAAATATGGTGAAACCCTATCTCTACTAAAAATACAAAAATTAGCCAGGCGTAGTGGGACACACCTGTAGTCCTAGCTACTAGGGAGGCTGAGGAGAGAGGATCACTTGAACTCGGGCAGTGGAGGTTACAGTGAGCTGAGATCATGCCACCACACTCCAGCCTGAGCGACAGAGCGAGACCTTGTCAAAAACAAACAAAAAAAAACTCATCCTGAGATCTTTTCAGGGGCCACAGTGATGCTGGTAACTGTTACCAATTTGTGTGACCAAAATAGAACTGCCAAATGGTGTTTACATACATTGATTTTTACTGAAGATACTTATAAAATATGATTTTTTCCAATAAAATAATCACACCCTATTTTATATTTTAAGAATCTTTGGCCGGGCACAGTGGCTCATGCCTGTAATCCCAGCACTTTGGCAGGCCAAGGCAGGTGGATCACAAGGTCAGGAGTTCAAGACCAGCCTGCCAACATGGTGAAACCCCATCTCTACAAAACGATAAAATTAGCCCAGTGTGGTGGCACATGCCTATAGTCCCAGCTACTCAGGGGGCTGAGGCAGGAGAATTGCTTGAACCCTGGAGGCAGAGGTTGCAGTCAGCCAAGATTGTGCCATTGCACTCCAGCCTGGGCAACAGAAGAATCTTTGGCCTGATAAGTAGTAAAGTTAAAAAAAAATTAATAATATCAAATCCGCTGATGCCCTCTAAGCAGCTTCAAGTCTGATTTAAGCAGCTTCAAAAGGTCATGATCTCTCTGAAGCCTGACTACACTGCCTCCCAGTTGGCTTCCATTGATTGTCATGAGGTCATTCCTCCAGGAGAGTCACATTTTGCCATCGGAAGGAAACCATTTCAAACATACAACTTTCTTTGAAAAAGACAATTGTTTAAGGGCTCTGGTCCCACCGAATTGCCTACTTGTTCTACTAATTCTCCATCAGCAGAAAGGTATTCATCCTGGTATCACGTTGGGAAAAGAGGAGTCACGCAGCCCTAAGCAAACAGGACTTATGACCTATTAGTTTAGACTGGGGGAGAAGACATAAAAGGATGATTTCAACTTGAGCGCTTTTCACGAAAGGAAGATGGGAATGATGTATCACTCATCACAGAAATCAGAGTCCTTCTAAGTTTTACATGTTCATTTATTGACATTGACTAGGGCTTCTTTGGTAACGATTAACGTTTTAGTTGAACTAAATAAACATTTAAGTAGGTATTAAAACATTTAAGTT
Organism: Rhinopithecus bieti; assembly: GCF_001698545.2. Classification (NCBI taxonomy): domain Eukaryota; kingdom Metazoa; phylum Chordata; class Mammalia; order Primates; family Cercopithecidae; genus Rhinopithecus; species Rhinopithecus bieti. The sequence continues at coordinate 3,635,413 of NW_016804493.1, forward strand.
GAATTTCAATAAAACTATTTTCTTTCAAATTGTAGTTTATGTTTAAATAAGTGAAAACTTTCATTATAAACCTCACTTAAATACGTTATAGAATTTTGGGGAACAGAGAAGGGGAAAAGCCTACTCATAATCCCATCACTCTAGGAATTAGTGAAAATTAGGAAATTATTTTCTTCGTCACTTATTTATAGTCCCATCTATTAAATCATTTTGTAATTATAATTCAATACCAGTAAATGTAAGATTTTCCATTTTTATCACAGTTAATTAGCATTTAGAGGACATATTTGCTTTTTTTAGACTTTTCACACTACGAAGTGTGTATGTGTGAGTGTACTTCCAAATCCAACCTTTCCAGTATCAATGGAAGTAAAGGACAGAGCATCTGTGATTTACAGAACAAACCCCATTTAAACACATTATTTAAATAACTTGCTCAAGATCAACTTGCAAAATAAACAAACATTCCTGACCAACTCTATTCTACCACCCAGATCAGTCTCTCATGATGAATGTCAAATGATAAGTCGAATTTTTAAAGATACATATTTCCTCATGAATTTTCAGATGTTGTAGAAGCCAGCGTTTGCCATAATGAATAGGCATAATTTTTCTCCCTGCTCCATTTGATTTTCTTTGGTATGCTTGTTCATCCCCACGAACAGACACATATCCAAAGGAAAAACCAGCAGGGAAAATATTAGACACACAAAAGTGTTCACAGTCAGAGTTTGTTTCTGCTGGCAAAAATGAAATAAAGCAATTGTGTTGACTATATTTTTCTCTGAATTCATTGAAGCCCCTAATGTTTAAGTTATTTTACAGCTACTTGGTAGATCCAACCGTTCTCTGAAGAGGCATCGAGGCCCTCTAGGTTTTAGTGGATGTTGACATAGCACCGCAGGCTGAAATATCTTCTTGGGAAAGTGGGGAACACAGCCGAGGGTGCCCTCTACCCCACAATGGGAGTCTTTCACTGCTGTATGAATTCAACTTTTTTTTTTTTCTTCCACGAATGTCTTCATCCTCCTCCTCTCACCCACCCCCCATAAAGTCCTTGCTGAAGCCTGCTTCATCCCCACAGGCAGTTAGGGCACTCTCTGTGCTGGGTCGCAAGGATCTCCATTCCTTTGCAGACCTCTAAGCCCCAAGAGGCTGTAAGCACTCTGGGGCCCAGGACTGTGTCTCATTCATCTCTGTACACTCAGCAACACATCATAAATGCCCAGTGTTCAGTACAGACTGACTGAATGAAAATGTAAATTCCAAAATGATAGTCTTAAGTAATATGAGTTACTACCACATTGGGGTAAATACAAGTATAAAGTAAATGACAGCATATAAAGTAGGGGGGATTTGTCCACCCCCACCACTCCCATTTTGGGATATGATTAATGCCACATCTGAATTTCATTAATCAGTTCATCACATTTCCTATACAGGACACAGGCTGGACCTTTTCAGTGGGTATTAAAATCATCATCAATGGCTGAGAATAACCATAGCAACCATAAGGTAAGGCTGGAGAGGGGTTTTGTTTGTTGGTTTCCTAATGGAAAAAGTTGTAATGTAGTTGGTGAATTTGGTGGAGAATCTGTGAGAGCGATGTTCAGAAAAATAGAGGAAAGAATAGCTCGATGTCAGAATGCAATTTAGACAATTGTGTTTGTTGAAGTCATTAAAATACTTATGATAAAAATGATAAGCCCATTATGCTAAGAACCTACCTCTCAGGTGAGGCAAGACGCAAAGGCATAAAGCATGCCAAGATATAAAGCAGGGACTTTGGTGTAAGCACTTTGACTTCCCTCCTGTCAGCCCTGCAGCTGCAGCAACCTTTCCTTCTTTGACAGTCATCTTCAAGCTGGGAGACTCGGGACATCATTGCACAAGAAATGAATCTGCGCCCAGGTAATGAGGACATGTGCAAGCTTTAAAAATCCAAATTCCATGTCGCTCTGTTATTTCAAAAAAGAACTCCTCCCTAAAGACTCAACACTCAAAGAAAAAATAATGTTTTCTTTGTGTTTGACTGAGGCACATTTCCCAAATGACAGTATGTACTTGAGCAGACCTGCCAGTTTCGCTAGAAAATAAATCTCTGCAGTACATGTGGTGAGGGGACATATTTCCCCCATTTCCTCAAGGACGTGTTCCAATCATTCAGAGCAGTCTTATACATTGTCTTCTTTAAAAATATATATATATATAATGAAGTAAGAAGTAGATTTGCAGAAAGTAGATTTCCGTATCCTTATTTCTCCAGTAGCTATTTTTCTTTCTTAGGATTCATGCTAGATACTTAATATCCAGGTTTGTGGCTTTCCAATGATTTGGGAGTTAACACTGGTTTTTCTTTTGGGTAAGTTATGTTTAGGAACATTTTCCTAATATAACTCTCCATTTAAACACATTATGAAGACCCAGGCACAGTGGCTCACGCCTGTAATTCCAGCACTTTGGGAGGCCAAGACAGGCAGATCACTTGAGGTCAGGAGATCAAGACAAGCCTGGCCAACAAGGTGAAACCCCACCTCTCCTAAAAATACAAAAATTAGCCAGGTGTGGTGGCGCGAACATATATCCCAGCTACTCGGGAGGCTGAGGCAAGAAAATCGTTTGAACCCGGGAGGCAGAATTCGTTGCAGTGAGCCGAGATTGTGCCACTTCACCTTAGCCTGGGCGACAGAGACAGACTCTGTCTCAAAAACAAACAGACAAACAAACACATTGGGATACTTGTCTAATGCTAATTATATTGAATAATTTGATACATCTCATTATTTATTGACACTGAAAATACAATCTAAGTCCTGGGGAACAGAGCAATTCAAACTTGGGTGTGCACATGAATTACCCAGGGATCTCGTTAAAATGCAGATTCTAACTCAAGAGGTCTGAAGTGGTGACTGAGATCCTGTATTTCTAACAAGTTCTGTCACTCTGATGATGCTGATGCTAGAACCACACATTGAGTAGCAAAGTTGTAGAACTGTGTTACTCAAGCTTCATGTGAACATCAAACATCACATGGAGGGCTCCTTACAACCCTGTTCCTGGACCCCATACTCAGAGGTTCTGATGGGGTAGATACCAGGTGGGATCTTAGAGTCTGCACTTCAAACAAGCTCTTAAGTGAGTCTGATACTGCACATGAGTAGATTAGATGTTGAGTAGCATACAAGACAACCTGGTTGAACATAATATGTTAGCCAGATCTTTCTTTACTAGGCCAAGCACACAATTTTGCATGACAGGACATTTTAGATAAATAAATGTTAGCATGCGTCAGAACATTCCAAAAAAAGAAACATGAGCAATTTCTACAATTCAGTTAAAATTGTAAAGACTGTGGCTGGTGGGAAAGAACACTGGAGGTGGGTTGACTTTTCCAGCAGAAAATAATAAGAGATGTGAAATGTCAAATGTGAACAGTTGAGTTCATATGGAGGAAGTGTTTGCCGCATTTGGCTCCTCATCATATGTAAAGGAGCAGGAGAAATCTTTACACTTTGGCCAGCAGTCAGTGTGACTTGCTGTCGACATCAATAGATAAAAGATTGGGAAGAGTAGCAGGGCACTAGGTAGGGATAGTTAATGGGTACAAAAATATAGTTAGAAAGAATAAGACCTACTATTTGATAGCACAATAGGGTGGCTATAGTCAATAATAACTTAACTGAATATATTTAAGTAACTTAAAGATTGTAATTGGCTGATTTGTCACTCAAAGGATAAGTGCTTGAGCGAACGGATACCCCATTCTCTATGATGTGCTGATTTCACATTGCATGTCTATATCGAAACACCTCATGTACCCCATAAATATATACACCAATTATGTACCCACAAAAATTTTTTTTAAAGAAAAAAAAGCAGTTAATGAGAATTAAAAGAAATTCAAGACTTGAGGAGGGCAAAGTCCTGTAGTTCAAACCCCGAAGTGCTTGAAAGATTCAACTTAGCTAAGAGAGCCAAGGAGGAGTAAGGATGAAATAAAAATCCTAGAACTGCTTCATAATAATAATGGCAGGGACATCTTGGTGAGTAAGCTACCTGTGAAGCCACATCCCAGGCTTTCGATCTGAATCGGTAATGCGATGATGAGAAGGAATAATGCCTGCTTAAAACAAATATGGCTTTTTTTTTTAACCTGTTGTTTATGGGCCAGAAGATAAAGCATTAAGTTGCAGTTCATGAACAGATTCCCTGGCTGTGAATGCCTGATGAGACAAGAAACACCAGCTTTTCTCAGAAGAAACAATCACATGTGGGGTTTTTAGGAGGAGACAAGATTCCTGGCAAAAGGATATAATCCTGACCCCAATCTTTGATGCACGGCCCGGCTCACACAGGCCTCTAACGCCAGGAAAAAGAAAATAACTGTCAGGGCACGATGGCTCACGCCTGTAATCCCCGCACTTTGGGAGGCCGAGGCGGGTGGATCATGAGGTCAGGAGATCGAGATCATCCTAGCCAACATGGTGAAATCCCATCTCTACTAAAAATACAAAAATTAGCTGAGTGTGGTGGTGTGTGCCTGTAATCCCAGCTACTAGAGAGGCTGAGGCAGGAGAATTACTTGAACCAAGGAGTCGAAGGTTGCAGTGAGCCGAGATAGCGCCACTGCACTCCAGCCTGGCAACAGACTGAGACTCCTCTAAAAAAAAAAAAAAAGCAAAGAACTGAACACTTTGCCAGATTAGCTACAATAGATAAGTTAGGACACTGTAGTAAGAGATGCCCACGCTTCACCATATACCTGAGGGCTTTGTCATGTCCAGGAACATCTTTCTGAAGTACAGCATCCAGTATTGCACAAGTTTACCTGAGGGCTTTGTCCATCTCCCAGGGAGGAAGGCTAAGTCCTCATCCAATGACTGCCTGGAGATGGTGGATAAATACCGCAGCTCCGTTGCTTTTCTGATGGATACACTGAGACATGGTGAAGTCTACTGGCTCCTACAATTCCCCCGTGGGGCTAAGCTCCGATTGCTCAAATTGCAAACCTTATTAGCTACTTTCCCTTCTCTGTCTCACTTCCCTCCCCTCCTACTGTTATTTCTTGAAATTGCCTTCCAAATAAATAACTTGCACTCAAATTCTTGTCTCAGGTTCTGCTTCTAGAGGAACCCAAACTGAAAAATGTGGGTTTTGGTAGCATATTAGAAAGAAGAACTAGAATATCTGCAGAATAGGCCACTATTCTGAGATCATCGGGTCCCCATAAACAGCACTGTTGGATGGCTGTGGTAGCTCACACCCATAATCCCAGCACTTTGGGAGGCTGTGTCAGGTGGATCAGGAATTCAAGACCGGGAGTTCAAGACCAGCCTGGACAACACGGCGAAACCCTGTTTCTACTAAAAATAAAAAAAAAATAGCTGGGCATGGTGGCACATGCCTGTAATCCCCGCTACTCCAGGGGCCAAGGCATGAGAATTCCTTGAGCTCGGGATGAGGATGTTGCAGTGAGCTGAGATCATGTCACTGCACTCCAGCCTGGGCAAAAGAGGGAGACCCTGCCTCAAATCAAAACAAAACAAAACAAAAAATGCAAACACAAAAAAACTAAACAGCACTGTCAAAGCACTAGGTGGAAGAAGAGCCACAGGCAATGCTGCCAGAAATTCTGCCAGAAAGAATTCCATGACATTGATTTGACATTAGTTTCAGAGGTAGATACAAACACAAAACAGACTAAGATGCCTTAGTTGATACGTGTATATATGCAAGTGTATGAATCAGGACACATACTTACATCTATATGACACAAATGGAAACATTTGTATTGCCTGAGCACACATACAGAAAGCTTGTTCTGCTCATCATGACTGGGTACTAATTTCCTAACATTTGAGTTTCTCCAACATATAGCAATATCCATTTTCCTTATTTCCTACAGTGACAATATATTTACACATACTTATACTCTATTATATACTAGACAGTGTTCTTTATACTATAATGACAATGTTTTGGCTTATATAGTCATATATAATGTTAATTATAAATGTACATGTAAGTTTTCCTCCTTTTTTAAAGAATTACTTTCCTTTTCTCTAGAATTACTATAAGGACATAGAACTCCTTGTTAAATATTATAATTTGAAGCACACAATGAACAATTCTACAATGGAAGCAGAACATGTTGGGACAGACTTGTACTTTGGAGTCAGGTACTGCCCTAATTATATGACCTAGAAAAGTCTCTGATTTCCATTTCCTTGTATATAAAATATCAATACATAACATTTCCATCATTTACATTTATATAAGAAATATCTAGATGTATCTAAAATGTCTAGAATATTTCCTAGCATAGACAGGCAATAAATCAATAGATGTATATGTGTTTATAACAGGAAGTACTATTATATATGAGATTATTATGCATAAAGTATTATTACAAATCACAGTATTACACATGAGATGACTTTTAGATAGCTTAGGTTTTGTTTGTTTATTTTCTGTTCATTTTACCTTCTGTGAATTGTCTGATACATTAATGAAAACACTAGAAATCCATATCAATGTTTCCTTCATTTGTTTCAAATCCATTTACTCAATATTCTACACAATGCTCATTTTCAAAGGTTTCAAAACCACTTCATTATTGCCTCAAGTAAGAAAGAATGGTATTTTGCTGTGTGGAGAAAAGTTGTTTTTTGTTTATTCGTTTGTTTTTCATTTTGATTATGGTACCAATGTTTGAAAAACATTGACTTCGGCCGGGCGCGGTGGCTCAAGCCTGTAATCCCAGCACTTTGGGAGGCCGAGACCGGCGGATCACGAGGTCAGGAGATCCAGACCATCCTGGCTAATACGGTGAAACCCCGTCTCTACTAAAATACAAAACTAGCCGGGCGAGGTGGCGGGCGCCTGTAGTCCCAGCTACTCGGGAGGCTGAGGCAGGAGAATGGCGTAAACCCGGGAGGCGGAGCTTGCAGTGAGCTGAGATCCGGCCACTGCACTCCAGTCCGGGCGACAGAGCGAGACTCCGTCTCAAAAAAAAAAAAAAACATTGACTTCTTCTGAGAGCGAATTCCTGGCACTCTGCGATGCTGCTGCCTTTCTGAAGATGGATGAAATGAACAGCAGAGCTGTAATGAACTCTTTGGGTAAATGTCCCAGTAATGTCTCTGACACCACAAGATGCTGATCTGGCTAAATCCACAAAGTAGGAACTTGTAGAATAATCGCAACCCACCTACACTTGGGTGATTTTCATGTATTTGCTCAAGTCAGTGACTGACGGTAAAATACAAAACCCTTGAGTACGGGGTAAAAGAGCCTGGCAAGCAGCTGTCAATGACAAATACATAGCATTGGGTTTCAGCCGATGTTAATACTTTTTAAAAAGTAAAACATTTTCACCAGTCTAGAAAATAAAAGAGGGGGATAGATACCTTCTGTGTTTGCATTATAGTAACAATGGCATCCTCAAAAATAACAGCGATCACTTTACATTTACTGAGCACAGCCTCTACACTAGGAAGTAAAATAAGTATGCTATATCATCTCATTTCATTCTTAGGACAACATAACCACCCTTATCTAAACCACTATTAAATCATGTTGACTGACAATACACAATTAATATTTTGTCCATGTTCAATGGTTTTTAAAACAACATTAATTTTCATTTCTTCTTTGCTGATTATTTCATGAACATTAATTCTGAAGTTTCAGAGGGCAATTGCTTTGAGTACTGTAATATTGATCTTACCATATTTTATCACAAAGCCTGATTATAAACATTTTATAAATACCAAGCTATTACTTAGTACATGATTTAAAATACATAAAGCACCAATTTATCTCACACTCAAAAATGACAAAATAGTGAGAGAAAATCAATTATTTTAGCCCTAAAGCAAGATAGACTATTGGTTGCAAAGGATTTACAGAATCAATCAATCAATTTTATGAATAGCTGCCAAATTATATAATGAGATTTGAGGACTGAGAATGAGCTTCTCTCAAAATATCAGTTCCAGTCCTCACCATAATGTTTGACATTATCATATAAATATTCATTGCTGTGTGTCCTAATGGATTTTCAAATTTGTGATATCACTTACTGGACTATAAATGTCATTTGGTGGGTGTATCAATTTTCTCAGGCATGGATGTGTACCAAATTGCCAAAAATTTCTGAGTTAAAACAACACAAACTTATTATCTTACACTTCTGTGGTCCAAAAATCTGAACCAGGTCTCACTGGGCTGAAATCAAGATGTCAGCAGGATGCATGCTTTTTTGGAGGCTTTATGAGACAATTCATTTCCTTGTCCTTTCCAGCTTGCAGAGGCTGCACAAATTCCTTGGCTTATGGCTCCCTTCCTCTGTCTTCAAAGCCAACAAAAACAGGTTGAGTCATTCACAGATTGCATAACTCTATTCTCTTTCTACAGCCTCCTCTCCCTCTGAATCTTTCAGGCCTCCTTTGACTTTTAAGGCCCTTGGTGATTACACTGGGCCTACCTGTATAATCCAGGGTAATCTTACTATGATCATCTGATTAATAACCTAAAATCCATCTACAATCCCAATTCTCCTTTATTATGGAGATAACATACCTATAGGTCCCAAGGTGAAGGATGTGAACATCTTTGGAAAGACATTCTACTCAGTGGGATATATATTACTGATGACATGAATTCATTTATTGTGCCTAAATATCTCCTGAGCACCTATTATGTTTCTAGCACCAGGTTAGGCTCTGGAGAATTACTGTAAATAAGACAGTAATCAGCTGTACTGATCACATAGCTCTCACAGCTCTAAATAAATCTGGGAAAGTCTGGGGTGAGCATCAAGGCAAACCAACAAAATGCACGATTCTTATCTTTGGAAGCTCGCATTTTAAATTTTAGTCTTATTAACCTCTAACTGAGAGCAAGCAAATCAAATTTTTAAAAAAATGTGTACCACTGAGAAGGCAAAGGGCAGTTTCCAATTTTTAAAAATTGCTCATTTTACTATTTTGCTTGATGCTAGTTTCCATTAACAGATTATAAAAGTTGTGGCAAGAATATAATAGAGCTATACTATACCCATATGGCTTTTAGGCAAATAATAGATTACAATTCATTATCATGATTCACAGATACTGTATTGTGAATTTGCCTACTAGCTAAGATGTATTTTTAACCCCAAATCAAAGCTTTTTGTGCTTTGGTGGTCATTTGTGAACGTGCCCACAGCAGTGAAGACTCTGGGCTGCCCAAGGTACCTGCTTCCAAATGAATTCAAACAAGGTGGCACTCTACCTTCTTTCAGCTACAATACGGTAAACAAGGGTTTTTTCCATTGTCTATTCATTTTACACATTTTTGTGCATTTTTTGGTGATTTCCCTGTTTAAAATGGGCCCCAAACATAGGGGTGAAATGCTGCCTCGTGTTCCTAAGTACAAACAAGAAGGCTGCCATGCACCTTACAGAGAAAATATGTGTTAGGGAAGCTTCATTCAGTCATGAGTTATAGTGCTACTGGTCATGAGCTCAATAGTAATAAATCAGCACTACAGACTAAATAAGGTGTCTTTAAACAGAAACATATGTAAAACAAGGTTACGTATTGATTGGTGAACAGAAATATTGCAATCAGAGGCTCACGGGACTCTAATTGTATATTTACCCACTACTGTCTAATTCAGTGTTCACAGGAACTTTACAGACCATAATTTCCATGCATAATGAGAATCAACTCTCCACACACACACATATGCACACACACACACATATGCACACACACACACATACACACACACTTCTAATTAAAGTCTTAATTTTTGTATACATATGAGAAAAGACTGAAAGGAAACATTCCTATATATAAATAGTAATTTTGCATGAAGAAAATTACAGTTGTTTCTATTTTATATTTTCTCTGTATTTTCAAGTTTGAATTTATAATCAAAATTGCCAAAATGAAAAAAAAAGGTATTTTTATCCTATCTTAAAAATAATCTCTAGTCCCTCCTAAGGCAGTGCCTGTGAGATAACATAGCATAGCAATGGTTCAGTATTTGATAATTCACTGTTCACGGAAACTTTATAAAATGTAACTATCAGGGAAAGTGAGAATCAGCTGTACTTATCACATAGTTCTTGCGACTCTAAAGAAATCTGGAAATCTGGAGTAAGCATCAAGGCAAATCAACAAAATGCATTACGTTGTATAAAAAAAGGATCTTTAAATATTTATAATTATGTTCCTGTCATGTAAACTGTTTCATACTTTATAAGTTGCACCTGTCAGGTGTCAGAATAATTCATATGTATATCTTCACTATATTTATACCTTAGGCTATTTTCCTTCAAAAAATACTGTAACCGGTTGAATGCTGACTGTAAATTAACTCATTGATTTTTTAAAAATTTTAAGTATTTCACATTTGGCTCATGTTTTGAAAAATACGATTTCCCTGCTGTTCTTACTAATTTCCCCGTATATTAGGTATTTAGGGGAATAAAACAACAGAGCTCTAAATACAGATAATTAACTGTAGTAAAAAAAATCTTATTTGAAAATGCGTTGTGTATGCTTGTAAAATTAATTCTTAAAGCCCGGCTATATGTCAATTGGTGATTCCGAGGTCCTGATGAAGCATGACCAATAACAAGGCCACTTTCAGTCGCCTACCATGACTGTTTCTGTGAGAGGAGAGCGGAAATCTCCTCAGGTAGGTACCAAGGAGATTAATCAACTCATCAGTGCCTCTGCATCCCACACTCTCCAAGTGTGGGAGAATGAAAAGCAAGTCAGTTACAACCATAGGTACGTGGCACTTTATCAGAGTTGGCTGAATCCTCGCTTGGGTTTGGGTGGCCTCCTTTCATCTGTTACTGAGGCAACTTGATCTTCGCATTCATCTTGATCCTTTATTCAGCTTGGTCCTCATGGTGCTCATTACTGCCAGCTTCAACTTATTGCAAGTAAATTTGTATTGTGTAAGACTGGGAACTTGGCTGGGCACGGTGGCTCATGCCCATCATTCCAGCACTTTGGGACGCCGAGGCGGACAGATCACAAGGTCAGGAGTTTGAGACCAGCCTGACCAACATGGTGAAACCTCGTTTCCACTAAAACGACAAAAATTAGTCAGGCATGGTGGTGCATGCCTGTAATCCCAGCTACTCAGGAGGCTGAGGTAGGAGAATCGCTTGAACCCGGGAGGCAGAGGTTGCAGTGAGCCGTGATCGCGCCACTAACACTCCAGCCTTGGCGACAGGGCGAGACTCCGTCTCAAAAACACAAAACAAAAAAAAAACTGAGAACTTTACTAAATATTTAAAGAGGAGAAAACATGTATCTGCCATTAACATTTTATTATGGACATTTTAAACACAGACCCAAGGACAGAGAACAGAATTTAAAACTCACACACATCTACCTTCAGAGACGAACTCAGGACGAATTTTATTTCACCTACACCCATGTCCCCTCCAAGTTTATCACCTTTACTACACAATTATTTTAAATTCAGTCCCAGACATATTATTTCACGCATAAATATCTCAAAAGGTATCTTTAAAGAAGGAGAATTCCTCATAAAACAAAAACACAATTTAATTATCAAATCTAAAATTTCACAATAGTTCTGTAATATCATCAGCATCCTGTGTGGACTGTTTATCCCTTAAAAGTATACGTGCATACAAGTGTATGCGATATTGTTTACATCAGGATATCAAAATTTTACATGCGTTACATTCGATTGTTGTTGTTCTTAAATCTATTTATGGATCACTCTTCCTTTTTCTTTCAATCATCTATTTAAAAAAAAAAGGCCATTTATTCTATAATGTTTCCCAGCTTGTTCATCGTTTCCCTCTGTTGTTATATGATTTTTTTTCTGTTCCTATATTTATTATAAACTGGTAGTTAGAACTTTGGCTTGACTCTTTGGCAAGAATCCTTCAAAGCCCACACTGTGTACTTCCAGGTACCTCCTACCTGGTTGTCTCTGTTTTAATGTGAGCCATCACAGATGTTCTCTAGGTACATTATTTCATTAGAGTTTACAAAATGGAGTTATTCTAACATTATTACATTTTGTGTGCTGACCTGGAATGCTTCCAACATGGGAAAGTTTGTTTCATTAAATATTTGGTTATATTTAATGAATATAACCTGAGATGCAGTTTAGTAATAAAAAAAAAAAAAGTAGGATAAATACTTGATTTTTCCTTTTACACACCAATGTTCAGACTAATGAGTTGATTCTCTGGCATCTTCCAATAAAGATGGATAAGAAACGTTCTGTTCTATAACGCGTTCATGAATGTTTAATTTGATGTTTCAGTCCATTTCTGGTATTACTGATGTTTCAATTACTCCATTTGGCCAGTGAAATCCTTTTCAAGTTAACCGCTGACTCCTTTGGACATCACTCCAGTGGCCTTTGACAGCATACTTGTTTTCTGGTATAAAATAATCCCCATTTATTTGTATATTTGATGCCTCAGTTTGGATCCAGTCTTTTACTGCAAGGAATTCTAGATCCTTTTACAGGAAAGTGGTATTTGGTGCCCTCAGTCTAGGTGCTAGGAGATATCATTTTTCCTTGATAATTTCTTGGTAAACACAGTCATGGTTTTTTGATAAACCAAACTAGGAAATAGGTCTATTTTTCTTAAGAGAAAATATATTCAGAGTTCATACTGATGTATCTAATTCAAACACAGGGTTATATATCTACTTAATCTTTCTGATTTTAGATTTGCTTCTTTTTTCTCTTAAATTGAAAATTATTATTTCCAGTGATATCAATATTATCACATTACTGCTTTATCAGGATAAGTTTCAGAGTCACAACACAATATTTTAAGTAAAAAATGGCTGTCATTAGCAAAATGTGATCATTGAAAGGAGCTTAAGAGTTTTTTGGCAATGGGATCTAAAAAAGTAAAATACACAGATTACTGTTTTAAAGTCTCACTTTAAATAATTCCCATTCCTATGTATGTATGCCTTCAAACTTAATAGGTTTACTTGTTCCATTTTACTTTTGCTTTTTAGAAATGGGCTTTAATATATTTAAATTTTGGTAATACAATTATTAAGATTGTGTGTATTAACTTATAGCAAAATCTGAAAAACAAGGTATGCTATTTCTCCTGTTCTATGTATTTAAGCTTCAACTTTAATAGTTTATTTGTTCCATTTTACTTTGCGTTTTTAGAAATGGCTTTATGATATTTAATTTGGTATACAATTATTAATTGTATGTATTACTCTATAGTAAAATCCGAAAACAAGGCATGTTCAAAAAAGTCTAGCTTCTTTCTCTGTTCTATCCCTCCCCCATAGGTTATCATAAAGGTAACTTCTTTTAAAAAATTATTATCCTCCCATTTATTTAAAAAGTATAAGAAAATATATAAATATATGTGCATGTCTCCATTCCCTTCATTTAAATAAATATCATACCCTACACAGTTTCTTCACTTTATCTTTGTGAAGGTGATTAAACAAATGTGAGGGGTAGAGGTAAACCACATGTTAATTCTCTTAAATAGATTTTACCCCTGAAGCGTTATCTAGATGAAATTGACGATCACTTGAAGGAAGTAGAAGCTGAGTCCTAGACATCCTACAGTAAATTTTGGAGGCCTTTCCAACTTAATTCCTCAGGTATTCCTGGTCATCTGCATTCTCCTTCCACTAGCACAGTATCAGAATTACCATTGTGACTTCTCCTAGATAGAGCTATGCATCTCTCAGAGTCTCTTCCGGGACAACATTTGGGTGGGATGGGGGACTGGGAGGCTACTGCGTGATGGTTCAATGTCAGGTTTGGGGACTCACTCCAAAAACATGTCAATAACCTCTGCGTTGATGTCTCCAAGAGCTGCAAGAGCTGCTGAGGTTAGGAGAATGGCAACTCACACACACACACAAAAAGACTCTCATCTTTAAAGTTACTAGATTCTAAAATTCAGTCCATCTGATTCAATCCATCTAGAGGAATATAGTGTGAAAGTATTAATAACCTGCTAAAAAAGTTTTATGCAAAAGTAATTGTGTGTAAATGGTAATGGGAAATAGAGCACAGAGTTTCAAAGGTATGGAGAAAAACTTGGGAAAGTTGCAAAGCCTGGCAACAAAGGAGAATACTGAAGACTAGATCCAGGGAAGTGCAACAATCCAAAGATGATAGACAACTAACTTAAAAGGATGTAAATGAGTTAATGATCGGTCATAATTTTTTCTTGGCATTCTAAGGTACACATATTGATGCTTGTGGTGTGGAAGAGGTATCTTATATACATGACTTCCTGAGCACACATTGGTTCCACCCTCGGTAACTACTGACATAATCACAACCTTTAAATATTTATGGATGGTTCAAGTACGTGGTGTTCTGTTCCAAGCACTAATGGTAAGAACACAGCCCTTCAGCTATATAAAGGTAGTATCACTACTTACAAATTAAAAAATGGGCGAATGTTTTCAAGAAAAGAAAACCACTCCCCAATCACATTAGTTTCAAACCATGTCTTAGTCATCTTATTGTTACACTTTGCTTGAAGCTATTCAAGTAATCATAAGCATTTTAAAATGGGGAAAATGCAGAAAAAAATACAGAATACAAAATGCTCTAAGAATTTCTCTTTAAAGTATAGCAATACTGATTTCAAAGTAATCTTGGAATCTGAAGGAAAGCACTGAGAACTTAATCCCCAATTTCTTTGTATCAATGAGACTGAGACACTGATTATGTAATACGGAGAGACCTGGAGTTTACCAATACATGCAAACCCTGGTCCTATATGCCTATGCCAGAAACAGTATACGTCCCTTGACAATCACAGATGTCTGTCACCTTCTTCAACTCCACCTGATTTCCATATTAGCTACTACAAAGGTTCTAGTTATTGTATCTTGTTCAAAATGAAATAACTTTAGTGTATGTCAGCTAATTCTAAATGCCTAGGGCCATTTTGAACACATTTTCTGGCATAATATAATTGAACTGTAATATCTTGAAATACTGCAATAGACCTGCATTTTATTTGATAAAATTAATTTCTCAGAAAATATTCATAACATTCACCACATAATTCTGACATCCTATATCAAGCATTTGTGCAAATGTCATTAAAGTAGATAGACAAAAATATTCATGAAGTCAAGGACTTCACACCCTGAGGTCATCAAGATCCACACTATTATCTAGAAGTTAAACATATCCTTTAAAATCTGAACTTAAGAGTAGAGAAATCCTTCACATATCATTAACCCAAGAACAGAACAGGAAGCAAGAATATTACGGATGCATGAATCAATTTAAAGAAAAGATAAGGACCACTGTCCTGGTCAGAACCAGCTAAGATCAGTCAGTAGTGATTGAAACTGATGTGTACACCTAACTACTAAATCAGAAGTAGAATATAGAAAGTCACTCAAAAGATAGTGTCACAGCTTGGTTAATCACCAGTTTCACTGGGAGGAAAAACTTGATTAATTGGTGCTTCTCAGATGAATGATAAAACAGCATATGATTAATCAGGATGTGACCTCTGGCTGCAAGGTACAAAGTAGAATGATAATATTAAGACAAAATCAGTTAGAGAAAGAGCAGTGTATTTTGGAACCGACTCAGTTAAAGGAGGAAAAAGAATATAAAACTAACATCAACTCTAAACCCCAAAGAAAGTTTAAACGAGAAAATATATTTCACAAATTACAATTGGAATGAAATGAAAAATTATAAATAGAGTGAGAATTAGTAGAGGAAAACTACCTAACCTCTAGAATGTAGGGAGGTGGGGTAAGATTTAAGAGTTCCTGTGAATCTCATTCTCTTTCAGGATGAACTTCCCTAACACGCCTCTATAGCCACAGCCAACAACCATGATTCCCTTGCATTCTTTCTCCCATTTCCCATGTAGTGCTGTGAAATGGAGTCATTTGTAAGTACGAGAAAGTAGGACTCAGATTCAATTAGACCCTATGACACCCAAGGAATGGTGCACAGCAAAAGGCATCCCATGAGCATGAATCTTTGAGTCTAGGGTAACCCTAAAGGTCACATAAACCCAGAGGTCCTAAGTTTACAGATGAGGAAACTGAGGCTCAATCACATTTGGAGTGTGAAGTCACAAACTTTGAGTCAAAGTCACAAATCAAGTGAGCTGTAGAACTGGATATAGAACTGAAGTCCTCTCTCTGATACATAAAGCTTCTTCATCACACAAAGATGGCTCAGGTTCCTCCCGTTCCACAAACCTGAATTTGATGCACAGGCCTCCTCTTGGTGGACCCTAGGTGACAACAGCTGAGCCAGGTTGTCTCCCTCACTCCGACTTGGAGGACAGACGTTGCAGGAGTACAACATCCCTCAAAAGCTGTGTTCTATATGGAATCTTAAGGAAAGTATGTGAGACGCACCTGGAAAGCTGGGGCGTGGTGAGGGCTGAGACTGCAAGAATACACTGGACACAGACTATTCACAACCGTGAGGCCACGGATACCCTAAGCCTTACACCAAGGTCTACTCAGAAAGGTCCCCTTGTCTGTCCTTCTCTAAACCCAGAACTTCTGTGTCATGACCTGGAAGAACATGCAGAGGCCTTGTTTTCCACTGCTGTCTTCTCTTTCTTCCAACAATCTTTTCTGTGCCATCCAGGGTCCTCACTATATTGTTTTATTTGACTTTTAATTGTATAGATTTAGGGAGTATAACTGAAATTTGTTACACGGATATATTATGTAATAGTGAGTTCTGGGCTTTTAGTGTCCCCATCACCTGAGCAGTGTACATTGTATCCCATAGGTAATTTTTCATCCCTCACCCTCTCCCATCCTCCCTCTTTTTGAAATCTCCAATAAACAAAAGAAACTTTCTTGTTATAAAATGAGAACTGAGAGTGATCTCTGGATTCGAGCCGCCTGGGTTTCTAATCCAGGTTGGTAGTTGTGAGAGGTGTGTAACTCCTGAAAACTTTCATTTCTTCTAGAAAAATGAAATTTGGGACAATGCACAGACAAAGCTTTGCAGAACACCAGTAGCACAGTGAATTCATCTCACCTGAAATCCAAATGAACATTCTGGGACCTAAGGTGCAGTTCGTTAACTTTTCCCACATGCTATGTTTCCATGGAGTTAGGAAGCATTTTATAGTTCTTCTGCCAATTACAGATGTTTATTTCTTCCTTGTAAAATGAGGTGCCAAAAGAAAAAAATGAGGGAGAGAAAACACATTTCTTCTCCTTTTTGATGAGTGTCAGCTGGTTATAGCAAACTTTGCCCCTCCAGGCTGGAGTCCTCTCCCAAACTACAGGCCATTTCTTCACACTCCTTGCAACTCTCTGCTTCAAAAGCCTTGTGGTTGACCCATAAAACACCCTGAACGACTTTCACAGACTCCTCAACATCTCCCTGGCCACACCTTCATTCTTCATCATTTCCTAGCATTGCACCATCTTTGACATTATAAACATGTATATTCTACTCTTCCATCATAGACCACTAAATCTTACCAACTCGCTTCCACCATTCCATTTTTATTTGCTTTTCAGCCTCAGTAACTCCAAGCTTCCTTTGACACTTTCCATCATTTGTGATGGTTAATGTTATGTGTCACCTTGACTAGGCTACCATACCCACACATTTGCCCGAACATTATTCTGGATGTTTCTTTAAAGGTATTTTTTAATGAGATCAATATTTAAATCCATAGACACTGAGTAAACCAAATTATCTTTCATAGTGTGGGTGGGCCTCATCTAATCAGTTGAAGGTCTCAATATATTAAAAAAAAGACTGACTTCCCTGGAATAAGAGGGAATTCTGCCAGCACACTGCCTTTGGATTTAAACTGCAACTCTGCCCTGAGTCCTACGCCTGCAGCCTACCCTGCAGATTATGGACTTGCCAAGCCTGTCAATTGCATGAGCCAATTCCTTAAAATAAATCTCCCGGCCGGGCGCGGTGGCTCAAGCCTGTAATCCCAGCACTTTGGGAGGCCGAGACGGGCGGATCACGAGGTCAGGAGATCAAGACCATCCTGGCTAACCCGGTGAAACCCCGTCTCTACTAAAAAATACAAAAAAACCGGTGGCTCAAGCCTGTAATCCCAGCACTTTGGGAGGCCCAGACGGGTGGATCACGAGGTCAGGAGATCAAGACCATCCTGGCTAACATGGTGAAACCCCGTCTCTACTAAAAAATACAAAAAACTAGCCGGGTGAGGTGGCGGGCGCCTGTAGTCCCAGCTACTCGGGAGGCTGAGGCAGGAGAATGGCGGGAACCCGGGAGGCGGAGCTTGCAGTGAGCTGAGATCCGGCCACTGCACTCCAGACTGGGCGACAGAGCGAGACTCTGTCTCAAAAAAAAAAATAAAATCAATCAATCAATCAATCAATCTCCCATCTCCCCCAACCTCCATATATATATACACACACACACACACGCACGCACACACTATATATGTATATGTACATATGTGTGTGTACATACACACACACACACACGCACGCACACACTATATATGTATATGTACATATGTGTGTGTACATACACACACACACACGCACACACACACTATATATGTATATGTACATATGTGTGTGTACATACACACACACACACGCACACACACACTATATATGTATATGTACATATGTGTGTGTACATACACACACACACACACACACACACACACACATCTTGTTGGTTTTGTTTCTCTGGAGAATCCTGAGTAATGCAATCTCCCATCAACCTCACCCTCCCTGACTTCACTTCCTTTTCTACATGGTTCTGACCCCATGGTACTTCCGTTCCTCCATGCTCTTGCCAGCCCCCATGTGTCCTGGTCCTAGTGTCCACCCATCACAGTATCCCTGTGGATTCCAACCCTGGGTCCTAACTGTCTATGCCCTCAGCTCCTGTGTAGGCACAGTTGCACACAGCTGCAGAAGGCCATAGCACAGTCTGCACAGGTGCCCTGTTCATGCCCTTTGGCCAACGCTGGGCTCTCAGCCCTGTGTGGGGATTGTTTTCCAAGGAGGTACCACTCTCACTTCTCCCTCTTTGCTCTCAGTAAATATATGATCTTTTTGCACATGAAAGCTCCTTTCTATAGACTGAAGTCTAAACCTGTCTTTACCTTTTTTCTTCCTCTACAGTAAGAAGACATGTCTCTTCCAAGCCAACTGTGATTTGGATCCTCTCGCTCCATCATGTACACTCTCAAATGGCCTTTATGTTAGCCAGTCCTTTCCCCTTCTCTTAGATTAGTATTTGCTGTTTTCTCTTTTCCACTCCATATCAAATTTCCTTTCCAAAAACCATTGCATTCAGTGAAACATTTACTCTCACCTTTTAGCTGAATTGCTGATAACCTCAGATCTCTTGTTAATTTTGCATGAGTTGTATTTTTCTTTTGCATTTAATTGTGTAAAAGTTTTCTTCCTTGCTTGCTTGTTTTCGTTCTCTATTTCCCTCTTTTTTCCCTCCCCCCTTTACCCTTCCCTCACTCTTTCTCTCCCTCCCCCAACTCTCCCCTCCTCCACCTCCTCCTCTTTCTCCTGCTCCTTCTGGTCTCCTTTTGTATTTAACTTTCACACAAACTCTTCCATGTGTATAGTACTGCTATGCTTATTTTACAGAGGAGGTAAAAGCAACTTGCCCAAGATCACACAGCTTGTATGAGACGGAGCCTGCATCTGAATGCATGCAATCTGATAACAGAGATGACATCCTTAACTGCTATTCACCGCCTTCCATCTCATCTTTCTTTTTAGTGCTGTGGCTCTAGCACTGACCTTGAACTGACAATCCAACTATTCGAGTTGGCTCACACAACAGGAGGAGGCTCACTATTTCCATACAGTCAATGTTAAACCTCCCTATAGAAAATGAGACAGTGTGCTGATGGTGTTTGCTACCCTTGCCCCAGATTATTAGATCTACTCACATTTACTACACTTCTGATGCAGGAGCCTGGGGATGGGGAGTTCAATGGAGGAGAGAAGAGGATGATTCACAAGGACTTCTCCTGGAGCAGAGGCAAGAGCCAACCTTGTTCTACTGTGTGGTAGAATGTGAAAAGTTGCACAGCTTTCCTACATGACAGAAGACTCCAGTGCAAAGCCCTAGGCAATGTTCAAAGTAGGACAAGAGAGAATAAATATATTTCATAGATTTATGCCTTTTTCTTTTTTGAGACAGTCTTGCTCTGTCACCTAGGCTGGAGTGCAGTGGCGTGATCTCAGCTCACTGCAAGCACCACCTCCCAAGTTCAAGTGATTCTCTTGCCTCAGCCTCCCCAGTAGCTGGGACTACAGTCACATGCCACCATGCCTGGCTGATTTTGTAATTTTAGTGGAGACGGGGTTTCACCATGTTGGCCAAGCTGGTCTCGAACTTCTGATGTCAAGTGATCCACCCACCTCAACCTCCAAAAGTGTTGGAATTAAAGGCATGAGCCACTGCGCCTAGTGAATATATGCCTTTAAATCACACAAGTAGTAGTTTCTTCTTGGTGAAAATTTCTCTTAAAAAAGAGTTGTGCGGGCTGGGTGTGGTAGCTCATGCCTGTAATCCAGCACTTTAGGAGGCCAAGGAAGGCAGATCACCTGAGGTCAGGAGTTCGAGACCAGCCTGGCCAACATGGTAAAATCATCTCTACTAAAAAAGACAAAACTTAGCCAGGCATGGTGGCAGGCACCTTAATCCCAGCTACTTGGGAGGCAGAGGCAGGAGAATCGTTTGAACCTGGGAGGTGGAGGTTGCCGTGAGCCAAGATCAAACCACTGCACTCAAGCCTGGGGGACAAGAGCCACACTTCTCTCAAAAAAAAAAAAAAAAAAAAAAATTGTGTCATAGTCAAGTATATACTTTATTCAACTTAGATGGATTAAATGTTCAAAGACTAAAAATTTTGAAAAATGCAAACTAACAAAGTGAGAATAATGTACATGGAAATTCAATGTTTGTATGTACATAAATACAAAGAATTTGATTTTATGAGACCAACAAGGCTGGACAGAACAACTTATTTCCAATCTAGATAAATTTCATTATTTACCTATCATTGTTCACGTAAAGATTTTTAAGGTGAGCACAGTTCCCTGTGACTTTAATTAATTCATGTATTTACTCCAAGGATCAGAAATCTATTTTCAAAGTGATATATTAATTTTTTTACATTTTATTATTTCAGGGTATACTATAAAGATAGAACTATTACCATAATCGCTTTGTAGCTCTTGGGATAATTTTCTGCAACTTGCCACAAACTCACTAACATAAATAGAAGATTTTTTTCTCTGAAACTGATATTCCCCAGTCCACCCCAAATTCATGATTCTGAACATAATGTAATAAAGCGACTGCCCCCTGAGGATGTCTTTTCACTGCTCCAGCAATTTTCCTCTTCTCTCTCTCTTATTGAAAAGATTCCTATTATTAGCTACTTAAAATACTCATGGCTTCAAAAGGGAGACAGCCTTTCAGTATGAGAAATTAATCTGAAGAAACACAAACTGAAAGATGGCTACTCAAAGCCAATTACAAATTTTATTTGCTGGATATAAGTCAAATATGATTCATTTTGGACTGCATCTCTCATGTCTCTGATTGACAGACACAATTCTATAGGCTATACCTTAGTCTTAGTATTTTGGCTTCCTGTTTCTTTTTTTTTTTTTTTTTTTTTTTTTTTTTTTTTTTTTTTTTTGAGATGGAGTTTCACTCGTCACCCAGGCTGGAGTGCAATGGCATGATCTTGGCTCACTGCAACCTCCACCTCCCGAGTTCAAGTGACTCTCCCACCTCAGCCTCCCAAGTAGCTGGGATTACAGGTGCCTGCCACCATGCCTGGCTAATTTTTGTATTTTTAGTACAGATAGGATTTCACCATGTTGGCCAGGCTGGTCTTGAATCCCTGATCTCAAGTGATCCACCCACCTCGGCCTCCCAAAGCGCTGAGATTTACAGGCGTGAGATGAGCCACTGCACCTGGCCAGTTTCCTCCTTTCATACTTATAGCTACTCCTGGACAAATGCCCTAACATTTGAATCTTTTCCTAAAACCATGGCTCCTCTAAGTCACCCAAAGTATTATTTTTTTGTGAACATTTCTAAAAGGAGTAAGTTTAGTGCAGATAATAGTAAAAAGAGAAAATCTTAGATAAGGCCAATTTAGAGGTATGACTTATAAAGGCAATTGGGAATACGGACAGATAAGGCCGTGTAGTTCAAGTCCTGGTTTTTATGACGAAGAATGTTTCTATTTTAGTTATAACTAAAATATATAACTAAAATAGTTATATATTTCACATAACTATTTTACATAGTTATGTGAAATATATTCACATATTTATGTGAAGTATCAGATGTACACCCTCATAGTCTCAGTTTGTACACTGGCCCCTGTGCTGTAAACCAGCAGACATATCAGATTATTATATTTCAGATTTGAAGTAATCATGAAAAGTGTTTCTTTATACTAAAATAATATTATCAATATCTCTTTGAAACCACATTAGCAACAAGCATGGAGTTTCTAACTTCTGGGAGCTCATAGCCTTAAGAAATAGGTATACCTTTCAATGAAGATAATACGCATTTTAGCCAGTAGCACTTGCGTATTTATTTATGTTAAAAGGTATCATTTGAAACCAGGCCAATGTGTTAGTCCAGTTTCATGTTGCTGATAAAGACATACCCAAGACTGAGTAATTTATAAAGAAAAAGAGGTTTAATGGATTTAGTTCCATGTGGCTGGGGAGGCCGCACAATCATGGTGGGAGGCAAAAGGCATATCTTCCATGGTGGCAGACAAAAGAGAATGCGAGCCAAGCAAAAGCGGAAACCTTTACAAAACCATCAGACCTCGTGAGACTTACACACTACCACAAGAACGGTACGGGGAAACTGCCCCGTGATTCAATGATCTCCCATTGGGTCCCTCCCACAACATGTGGAAATTATGGGAGCTGCAACTCAAGATAAGATTTGGGTGGGAACACAACCATATCAGCCAACATCTAAGTAGAATGAAATAGAATGAAAAATAGATGGGTGGGTTTGAAATTCAGTTGATTAAAGTTATTCAAACCCTGCAAAGCAATGCAGAGACTCCCTGGAAATAACACTATCACAGACGTCATTGGAAGTAAGAACCCAGAGATTATTAAGTGAAGATTGGAAAAGTGAGGGGCAAAAGTAGCCCTGAGAGGTAAGTGACTTGACTGTGTTTGGAAAGCCCTGATTGAAAGGGATGAACTGAAGTTTGTTGAGCAGACATGCCTTAGATAACTGAAGAGTATGACCCAGAAGAGAAATAGGAGAGTACAAGAAACTCTGGAGAATGTCTTAAGAGCAACAATTAAAACACCTGAGCTTGGAGCTGTGTTGCACAAGGAAACCATCAATGAAATATGCCAAGGTTAGGGCTGGACGGAGCCATAAGATCTTCCAGCTAAGCAAAACACTTCAATAAAATTTAGCAACGTGCTTTCCTTTGTATACCGAGTGTGTGTTGCAATCTTGTCCCAGAAGCGACAAAAGGCCGGGTGTGGTGACTCACGCCTGTAGTCCCAGCATTTTGGAAGGCCGATGCAGGCGGATCACCTGAGGTCAGGAGTTCAAGACCAGAGTGGACAACATGGTGAAACCCTGTTCCTACTAAAATTACAAAAATTAGCCAGGCTGGAGGTATGTGCCTGTAATCCCAGCTACTTGGGAGGCTGAGGTAGGAGAGTCGCTTGAATCCGGGAAGTGGAGGTTGCAGTGAACGAAGATCGGGCCACTGCACTCCAGCCCAGGCGACACAGCGAGATCCATTTCAAAACAAAACAAAACAAAAAATGAAAACAGATGTAGTATTAAGGCACATATATACCCTGGTCCTCTTCAGTGAACCTTGGAGCTCATCTGTAAAATGTTCGATGAAAAACAGAATACTGCTATTTTGTCCCACATAGAAAGCAAGTCTACATTTTGAACTCTTAATACATATTTTGATAAATAAAGAATTGAATCGATAATTGATTAAGGAGAGAATCACTCTACTGATTCAGTGTAGATTATGTGGCAAAAATGGCCCTAAACCAATGGTTCAGCATTTTTCATGGATTCCCTTCTTTCAGGACACTGAAAGACTGTTCTTGCTAGCTTTGCATACTCATAAATATTACCAGGAAAGAAGGGAGCTAAATGTAACATTTTATACATGTGGCACTAGTTAACATAAATTTAGGGGGGAACGGATCTTAAATCTCAATTTCCTCAGCATCAAAATATTGATCTACTTTCTTTATGGGTTGATGGATAGGGAAGCATGCAATTTCAAAACTGAAAGGGAATGAGAAATCACTCAGTAAGTACTTGGATTCTACCTGCATCCTCTTCTATGAGCAAAGAGAAAGCAGCTCATAGAGGTAATTTGTCTTTAGTCACATACCTTCTTAAGGCTGTCCTCATCATTGTTTCACTTAGAACCACGTATCACCCTTTGCCTGCTCTGACCTAAAACATTAGGGGCCTGAGTGACACGGACTGTGGCCCAGGCTCCCGTGTAAAGGAGCTTCCAGCTGGGAACTTGAAAAAGATCTGCACATGAAAGGAAGGGAGGAACCAGGGTATTTCTTCCCACTTTTGCTCTGCCTCAGGCTGCTACTTGGTAGAGGCTGAGCCTTTTACAAGGCTCCAGCCCCTCAAAGATACCCACCGCTTCCATAATTCTACAGGACAGTCCTTGCAGAAGTTCTAGCATTCTGGGGTAACTTGTTTTTCTGACCGGACACTGGCACAGAGGACAATTTAGGACCAGAACTAATGGGTTTGTTTTTTGTTTTTTTTCTGTCTGAATACACTCAAAGATTAGATGACAGGATGCACATATGAAACCCACACAGCTATATATATGTATTTAAACTGCTACTAAAATACTGAACAATAATATGTTGTGATGCTTCGTATTGACAACCAAAGTATGCTTTATTCTATCAGTAAATGTTACCAGATATTATTGCATAACAAGTCGGAGATAGCTATTATTTATGTGATGGTTCATTTGATATTTCCACATGCCTGGGTAAAGGCGTGCCCAGACAGCTGGCAAAATACTATTTCTGAGTATGTCTGTGAGGGTGTTTCCAGAAGAGATGAGCATTTGAATTGATATATTGAGTAAGGAGACCCGCCCTCACCATTGTAGGCAGATATAATCCAATCCGTTGAAGGCTAAAATAGAACAAAAAGGAGGAGAAAGGGCAAATTCTCTCTCTGCCTGTCTTTCTCTGTCTGTCTGTCTCTCTCTTTTTGAAACAGGGTCTCACTCTGTTGCCCAGACTGGAGTGCAGTGGCACAGTCTCAGCTCACTTCAACATCTGCCTCCCAAGCTGAAGCGATTCTCCTGCCTCAGCCTCCTGAGTAGCTGGGACGACAGGCGTGCACCACCATGCCCAGTTAATTTTTGTCCTTTCTGTAGAGATGGGGTTTCACCATGTTGCTCAGGTTGCTCTTGATCTTCTGGCCTCAAGTGATCCTCCCACCTCGGCCTGCCAAAGGGCAGGGATTACAGGCATGAGACACCGTGCCTGGCTCTCTCTCTCTTCTTGAGCCGAAGCATTCATGTTTTTCTGCCTTTGGACATCTAAGCTCCTGGCCCTTGGGTCTTCAGACTTAGACTAAATTGGACCACTAGGCTTCCTGGTTATACTGCTAACAGACAAAAGATGGTAGAATTTCTTGGTCTCCATAATTGCATAAGCCAGTTCCCATTTTATGTATATGCTTGGTTCCATTTCTCTGGAAAACTCTATCTTGTGTTAAATAGCAGTAACCATAATACAATGGGTGTGATGTAGTAGCTTAAAAATTTTAAAGAAACGTTATTATATGAAATTAATAATTTAAAATGAAAGAACATATTATGTTATATTGCACACTTTGGAAAATAATGTCTAAAATATTGGTTTCAAACATTTTCATTCCAATCTTTTAGGATGTATTCTATTTTGAATGAGAATGAGTTGAAGATACTTTTATATATTTATACATCATTTTTTTCCTTTCTATGAACTGCCTGTTTATATAACGGCTTTTTTTTTTAACCAAAAGAAAAAAAAAAACAAAGGCTAAGGGTTTATTTTTTGTTTTGTAGAAAGTTTCATACTTACACTACATTTGAGAATTTTTGTGATGGAAGTGTTCCATAACTGCTCTGTCTAATCCAGTAACCACTGGTCTAACATAGCTACTGAGCCCTTCAAATGGGGCTAGTGTAAACTGAGGAACTTTATTTTTAATTTTAAATAATGTAATTTTATTTTTTACTGTACTTAAGTTCTGGGATACATGTGCAGGATGTGCAGGTTTTGTTACACAGGTATACATGTGCCATGGTGGTTTGCTGCACCCATCAACCTGTCATCACATTAGGCATTTCTCCTAATGCTATCCCTCTCCTTGCCCCCAACTCCCCAACAGGTCCCAGTGTGTGATGTATATGTTCTCATTGATCAACTCCCACGTATGAGGGAGAACATGCAGTATTTGGTTTTCTGTTCCTGTGGTTTGCTGATAATCATGGTTTCCAGCTTCATCCATGTCCCTGCAAAGGACATGAGCTCATTCTTTTTTATGGCTGCATAGTATTCCATGGTGTATATGTGCCACATTTTCTTTACCCAGTCTATGATTGATGGGCATTTGGGTTGGTTCCAAGTCTTTGCTATTGTGAATAGTGCTGCAATAAACATACATGTGCATGTATCTTTATAGTAGAATAACTTATAATCCTGTTCAGTGACCCTATGTGGCTAAGAGCTACCATATTTAACAGCAGAGATTTGGATATTAAGAAAATTGTGTCATTAGTATTGGGAAGGTAGAGTTAATCTCTAATCTGCAGCTTTTTTTCCTACTCTTTTGGCCAAATTCTTCTTGCAACATTAACTCAAAGAATGTACAGGAGAATGTAAGATGAATGGATATCCTGCTGGTATGTTTTGTACTGAACTAAAAACCTGTAACTGGTTGTCAAGATTACTGAGCAAACCAATGTTTCTCATACTATGCAGCAAATTGAAATCACTTGATAATATTTTTAAAATTCTAATTTGGAAATCTGGGCTCCCACCTCTAGTCTCCCTAGGTACCAGAATTAGAATGAACAGTGAAATTTACTTATCACAGACTTAACCTGAAATCAGTGAATAGCCTATTGATAAGATACAGCTATACTGGAGAAGAGTTGGCAAGCATCCCTGAGAGATTACATCACTACTGTAATGTAAGAGCTGAAAGGCCTCTGGAGCTGATGGCTTTCCTGATGTGTGGTGGCCACACCCACTAAGTCTGTGACACTAACTGGGATATTTAAAAGTTGTTCAGTATAGCTGAACATCTATTATGCTGTTGCTGTGCATGCTGTGTGGTTGCCGGCCCGTTATTATTTTTAAATCTAATATGTAGCTGAGTGAAGCCTATTCAATCAGTTGGAACGTCAGTCTTAACCAAAGACCACTGCTGCTGCTGAACAAATGTGGGCACTGCTATCATATAAGCTAAAGATATTTCCCAATTTATACCCTTTCTTTTATATTATATATGCTACATTTTTATGCAGCCTTCCATGTATTACCTAATTTTATATCTTTTCCTCTATGGCTTTTGGGTTTGGTTCCCTTTGCTTAGAAAGACAGGCCCCTTCCAATATTACATGCTGATCTTTACACTGTCCTATATTTTCTTTTAATACTTTTTTTCTGTATCTGTATTATTTTTAATATTTAATTAATCTTAAATGTATTTTGATATAAACAAGTTATCTACTTTTCTAGAAGGTTATGATTTCCATATTGACTGATACATATTTCCTTAAATGTGTATTAAGGTTTTCAATGCTGTATCTATTGTATGTAAATCCCTAAATGTATTTGGACATAGTAACAGATGTTCCATTTGTTCTTACACTATATTTTAATGTGCCAGTATCAATAAGTTTTAATCAACACATATTTATAAATTTTTTCTAACATGTAAATTCTCCTCACCATTATTCTTTTTGCTAATCAACTTAGCTATTTCTCATATACATTTTTCTATATGACATTCAGAATGATCTCATTTATATGGATGATTTTAGGTAGAATGAATAACTTTATAATATTGTCTTTTACTCAAAAGGAGATACATCCTTGCATTTAATCAAGTGTTCTTCTATGTTCTTTAGTAATATTCTAAATAGTTCTTGTTTCTTGTACATTTTCTATTACATTTTTTCCCTTGATATCTATTCATTTTTTGGATTACTTATACACTGTTGGTGGCAGTCTAAATTAGTTCAACCATTGTGGAAAACAGTATGGCGATTCCTCAAAAAGCTAAGAACCGTTTGACCCAGCAATCCCACTACTGAGCACATACCCACAATAATATAAATCATTCTACCACAAAGACACATGGACGCAAATGTTTATTGTAGCACTAGTCACAATAGCAAAGACATGGAATCAACATAAATGCCCACCAATGACAGACTGGATAAAGAAAATGTGATACATATACATCATGGAATACTATGCAGCCATAAGAAAAGAATGAGATCACGTCTTTTTTGGGAACATGGATGGAGCTGGAGGCCATTATCATTAGCAAACTAATGCAGGAACAGAAAACCAAATATTGTACATTCCTACTTATAAGTGGGAGCCTAATGATGATAACTCATAAACACAAGGAAGGGAACAACAGACTGTGGGGCTTATTTGAAAGTGAAGAGTGGGAGGATGGCGAGGAGCAGGAAAATTAACTGAGTACCAGGCTTAGTACCTGCGTGACAAAATAATCTGTACGACGTGAGATTAACTATGTAATAAACCTGCACATGTATCTCTGAACCGAAACATTTAAAAAAATTTCACAGTGGCTCACGCCTGTAATCCCAGCACTTCTGGAGGCCAAGGCGGGCAGATCACGAGGTCAGGAGATTAAGACCAACATGGCTAACACGGGGAAACCCCGTCTCCACAAAAAATACAAAAAATTAGCCGGGCGTGGTGGCGGGCGCCTGTAGTCCCAGCTACTCAGGAGGCTGAGGCAGGAGAATGGCATGAACCTGGGAGGCGGAGCTTGCAGTGAGCTGAGATCAGGCCACTGCACTCCAGCATGAGTGACAAAACAAGACTCCGTCTCAAAAAAAAAAAATTCAGCAAAGTAAATTTTTTATAATTTGACATGAAATTAAAAGGTAAATGTAAATGCACAAAGAAAACATTAAAGTCAAAATTAAAAAATAAAAGACAACAATAACAAAAAAGCATATCAGGATCAACAAGAGTAGCTTCAGAACATATATTTCCCTGAAGATACATTATGCAAATCAACAAATAATAAATCTGACTTCCAATCTAATCTAGTTTGGATTTTATTATAAATACGGTTTGTATTTCTTTTACATTGTCCATCTAGTTATTTATATCTAGGAAGAGAACTTAAGAATTTAAAAATTAATTTTGTTGTTAGAAACATTACTGAATTACCTTTATAAAAGTAATTATCCAGATGAATTCTCTTAGATTTTTTTTTTTTTTTTTTGAGATGGAGTCTCGCTCTGTCCCCCAGGCAGGAGTGCAGTGGCATGATCTCAGCTCACTGCAACCTCAGTCTCCCGGGTTCAAGTGATTCTCCTGCCTCAGCAGCCCAAGTAGCTGGGATTACAGGTGTCTGCCACCATACCCAGTTAATTTTTTGTATTTTTAGTAGAGATGGGTTTTCACCATGTTGGCCAGGCTAATTTTGAACTCCTGATCTCAGGTGATCCACTCACCTCGGCCTCCCAAATTGCTGGGATTACAGGTGTGAGTCACCACACCTGGCCAGAGTTTTTAAGAAATATTATTGTATCCACTTCAAATCTTAGTTTCTCCACTGACTTTCTTCATAGAATTAGGAAAAAAACTACTTTAAATTTCATATGGAACCAAAAACAAGCCCACATAGCCAAGACAATCCTAAGCAAAAAGAACAAAGCTGGAAACATCAAGCTACCTGACTTCAAACTATACTACAAGGCTACAGTAACAAAAACAGCATGGTACCGATACCAAAACAGATATATAGACCAACGGAACAGAACAGAGGCCTCAGAAATAATGCCACACATCTACAACCATCTGATCTTTGACAAACCTGACAAAAACAAGCAATGGGGAAAGGATTCCCTATTTAATAAATGGTGTTGGGAAGACTGACTAGCCATATGCAGAAAGCTGAAACTGGATCCCTTCCTCACACCTTATACAAAAATTAACTCAAGATGGATGAAAGACTTAAGCATAAGACCTAAAACCATAAAAACCCTAGAAGAAAACCTAGGCAATACAATTCAGGACATAGGCATGGGCAAAGACTTCATGACTAAAACACCAAAAGCAATGACAACAAAAGCCAAAATAGACAAATGGGATCTAATTAAACTAAAGAGCTTCTGCACAGCAAAAGAAACTATCGTCAGAGTGAACAGGCAACCTACAGAATAGTTTTAAATATTTTTTAATTTCATCTCTATTTAAAATATACTTAATAAAGTTGAAAATTAAAGATGGAAAATTAGCAAAGTGAATGGGAAGTATTAGTTTTGTCCAGGTCTTAAGGAACAATGAAGAAACACTTCAGAAGGACAGAATTGCTTCCAGATTGAAAAATGCAAAATGTAGCCTCCTGGGGAATGAAGCAGCCAAAAAGCAGATGTCTAAGACATCATATCACAGCTGTGATAAGAGGGAATAGAGAAAAGGGAATGATGTTGTCATTGAATTGTCACATGGTAGAATGTAAGATACAAGTTGTCAAGTGTTTTAAAAATGTTGTTCTCAGGTCGATTATTTGAAAATGAACTGGAATGGGGGTGTGCACTCTGAAGAGGCACCAAATTAAATTCATTGCTAACTCTAGTCCTCTTTTCAAATAAATTTTTTGCTTGCTTACAAACAGATCCATTTAAAGACTGTGAAGCAATATCACAATTTATCTCACATTGCTTTGTGTATCTACAGGTCATAAGAGTTCATACTTCTTTTTTTTTTTTTTTTTTTTTTCCCCCTTTTTTGAGATGGAATCTTGCTCTGTCACCCAGCCTGGAATGTAGTGACATGATATCAGCTCACTGCAACCTCCACCTCCCAGGTTCAAGTGATTCTCATGCCTCAGCCTCCAGAGTAGCTGGGATTACAGGTGTGCACCACCATGCCCAGCTAATTTTTGTATTCTTAATAGATACAGGATTTTACCATACTGGCCAGGCTGGTCTCAAACTCCTGACCTCAAGTGATTCACTCATCTCAGCCTCCCAATGTGCTGGGATTACAGGTCATATATATTTTCTTGTATGATTCACTCATCTCAGCCTCCCAATGTGCTGGGATTACAGGTCATATATATTTTCTTGTATATTATATATTGAGGTAAAGCTCCGATATACATGCACCTCACAGCAGTTAATGAGAAGGGATTGACAAAACATGTTACAGAATGTGCACAGATGCAAAGAGATGAAACAGACCCACCGACACTACTTAATAAAGAAGATGCCTAGCAAACTAACTGTGTTGATGTGTGACTGAGGTCATATTTAAAACCCAAATGCTTTTTTAATATTAACCCCCATCAGATATAGGGTTCCCAAATATTTCTCTCTTTCTTTAGGATGACTGTTCACTTTGTTGTTTGCTATACAGAAGATTTTTGTTGTGTAGTTCCACTTGTTTATTTTTCATTGTGTTGTCTGTGCTTTTGATATCATATCTAAAAATATTATGCATTACCAAGACCAATGTCGTGAAGCTGTTTCTATACGTTTTTTTCTAGCAGTTTTACAGTTTCAGGTTTTCCATTTAAGTCTTTAACCCATTTTGAGTTAATTTTTTTATATGGTATAAGATAAGGGTCCAGGCCAGGCGCAGTGGCTCACGCCTATAATCTCAGCACTTTGGGAGGCCAAGGTGGGTGTATCACCTAAGGTCGAGAGTTCAAGATCAGCCTGGCTAACATGGTGAAACCCCATGTCTACTAAAAATATAAAATTATCTGGGTGTGGTGACACACACCTGTAATCCCTGCTACTCAGGAGGCTGAGGCAGAAGAATCACCTGAACCCAGAAGGTGGAGGTTGCAATGAGCCAGGATCCACTGCCACTGCACTCCAGCCTGGGCGAAAGCGTGAGACTCCGTCTCCAAAAGAAAAAAAAGATAATGGTTTAATTTCATTGTTTTGCATGTGGATATCCAGTTTTCCCAGTAACATTTGTTGAAGAGACTATACATTCCCCATTGTCTATTACTTTTTTTTTAATGAGCAAGAGCCTCGCTATATTGCCCAGGCTGGTCTTGAACTCCTGGCCTCAAATGATACCTCCTCCTCCTCCCAAAATGCTAGGATTACAGGTATGATCTGCCATTGTGTACATACATATACATTGTGTATATACATATACACACATGTATACACATGTGTGTATACATGTACAAGTTTGTTACATAGGTAAATTGTGTGTCACAGGGGTTTTATGTACAGATCATTTTGTGAACCAGGTAATAAGCATCATACCTCATAGGTAGTTTTTTGATCCTCACCCTCCTCCCACCCTCCACCCACAATTAGGTTCTGGTGTGTGCTGTTCCCTTCCTTATCTCCATACGCACTCTATGTTCCCACTTATAAGTGAGAACATACGGTATTTGGTTTTCTGTTCCTGTGTTTGTTCTTGGCACCCTTGTGGAAGATCAGTTGACCATAGATGTGTGGGTTTATTTCTGGGCTTTATGCTGTTTTATTGGTCTATATGTCTGTCTTTATGCCAGTACCACACTGTAGTTTTGTAATACATTTTGAAATCAGATGTGTGATGCCTCTAGCTTTGTTCTTTCTCAAGATTGTTTTGGATATTCCAAACAATGTTTGCGGTTCTACCTAAATTTCTGCTTTTATATAAATTTTAGGATTTTTTTTTCTATTTCTGTAACAAAATGCCATTGGGATTTTGATAGGGATTGTATTGAATCTATAGATTGCTTTGAGTAATACAGACATTTTAACAATATTAAGTTTTCTAATCCATGAACACAGAAATCTTTTCATTTATTTGGTTCTGCTTTCACTTCTTTCAGCAATATTTTGTAGTTTTCAGTGTACAGCTCTTTTGCTCCTATGGTAAAGTTTATTCCTAAGTATTTTATTCTTTTTGATACTATTGTAAATGAGACTATGTTTTAAATTTCCTTCTTGGATCATTTATCATTAGTATGTATAAACTAAACATATAATAATAGTATAGTAAAAATATATCAATAACTTCCCCAACTCAATAGCAAAAAAAGAGGGAAAAAATCTGATTTTAATATGAGTGAAAGACTTGAGCAGACAGTTCTCCAAAGAAGATATACACATAACCAGCAGGTAGGTAAAAGATACTCAACATTGCCAGTCATCAGGGAAATGCAAATCAAAACCACAATGAGATACACCTCACACCTGTTAGGCTATCTATCATTTAAACAATGAAAACAAAAAAGTAACAAGCATTGACAAGAAATTGGAGAAATCGGAACCCTAGTACACAGTTGGTAGGAATATAAAATGGTACAACCACCATGGAAAACAGTATGCAGTATGGAAGTTCCTCAAAAATTAAAAATAGAAATTCCATGTGATTCAGTAATCCTGATCCCAGGTATTTATCCAAAAGAATTGAAATCAAGATCTCAAAGAGACATCTGCACCCTCATATTCATTGTATCATTATTTACAATAGCGAAGATGTGGCAACAACCTAAATGTCCATAGGCAAATGAATAGATTTTAACATGGTGGTATTTACATGCAATGGAATGTTATTCAGACTTTAAAAAAAAAAAAAAAGCACATTCTGCCTGAAAGTTCTTTCAGCACAAACAAACTTTGAGGACATTATGCTAAGTGAAATAAACCAGTCACAGACGGACAAATAATACATGTTGCCACTTTCACATGAGGTACATGTATCTAAAATAGTCAAATCTATAGAAGCAGAAAGTTGAATGATGGTTGCCAGAGGACAGGAAAAGGGTGAAATGAGGAGGTGTCATTCAACAGATAAAATGTTCGAGGTAAGCAAGGTGATTGAGTCCTGGAGATCTGCTATACAACACGGAGCTTATAGTGAACAATATTGTATTGTGCACTTAAAAATTTGTCGAGAGGGTAGATTTCATGTTAAGTTTTTTTACTACAATAAAAAAATTTAAAAAAAAGTTTTAACCACGCACTAGCAGGTTAATCATTTTCAAAACCTAGAGAATATGGAGCTAAACAGAAATATAAACAGGAAGCTTCCTGGAGATTTAGACTAATAATGTAGACTTTCATTAAAATATGTTTTGGATCAGTGTCTTGAAAGATAAAAGCAGCTTCAGGCACTCTCTAGGCATCTGCCAAGTACTGAGGCAAGTATTGCAGTGTATTACAATTGACAGCTTGACATGTTGACACACGTGGCATTAGTACTGCTATACCTTCTATCACCACAAATGCTGCTTGTAGGCTTAGGTCAAGAGAACAAGGGCTCAACATGAAAGAAGGAAAAACGCCACTCACAAGGAGTAGAGTCACCTACCCTACAGCATATATCTCTTTTGCACTTCTGCCTCCTCAGATTTTCTATTAAACTATCCCTAGGCACTTATTTGACTTAAAACAAATGCATGTGGAAATCTTTGCAGGTAGTGTTTCTACCCTGTCTGGCTTACAGAGTTGACAACTCAATCATTCACAGTGATAATAATGGCCTGAATATTTTGTGACAGGTAGTACTTCTGCCTGACTGACTATACCATGCCACAGGGTCTCTGTGTCTTACACCAGCCAAACCTAGAACCACGACACTAGACACTTCTAGTCAAAAAACAAACATAAAGAGATACTAACTTCATATAGTCAACAAAGGTTTTTGTTTGAAAAATCAAGTACAACTGAACTCTATTTTAAAATAAAGCAAATTATTCTTGTGTTTAACAAGCATATTTACTCAGTTTATAAGACTGGTACCACCCCATTCCTTGCCCTTGTACACTGCAGTGCAGAAGAATCTTAGGCATTTATCAGAAAGGATTTGGAGAATTTGCCTGTAAAGTTCCTGCACATGTTATCTACTTAAAATAATTTCTAAGATGTTGATTTCGTGATATCTCAACAATTGTTCTTAAGTGAGTGAAAATTATACCTTATGTTTACTTTTCCAATCATGTGCAATACACTGAGGAGAATCTTTTTATTATAGATGTTGAAGAATTTTGTGTTCAATCTGAAGAGAAAGTTTAGTAGCTTGCATTTTCTGAATTTTCATAAAATATACATTTGCCATTCAGCAGAATACTTTGTATAAATTATATTTTATGAACATTGCACTAAAATTTTTTACTAAAGAAATATTTCAACGTGTAATATTTTAAAATATCACATATCTATCAAGCTTGCATTTCTATCAAATGATCTGTATAGATTGTAAACCAGTCTGTCTTTCCTCTTCAGGATTATTTGTAAGAAGTGGCAGAGCATTTTAATAATTATTTCAGGTACGTAGAAGTCATTGTTCTGCCTGGCATTCGAAGTGAGATCAAATGAGGAGAGAATGAAGCATTTTCCTGGCAGCATTTCAATCCGTGTTGATTGTTTTTATTGTGTTTGTTCCTAAACCAATAACACTTGTCTTTTCTTTCTTTTTGTATCACATATTTGTATAATGCCTTATGTGTTTCCTAACCCTCTTTTGTAGACTTATTTGTATCATCTGGAGCAGATTGTGAAGCTCTTAAAGGAAATTGGCATATTTGGTATAATTGGTATACATCCTAAAATATCTACAAAACTGGGCCAGAAAACAAAAGTTGGGAAATATATATTTGTAAAACGTAACAAAGGGTTAAGTTTTTTTATGATGTACATCCATTTGAAATTGTTTTTTGGCTTGAAAAATGCAAATTGAAGTGGTCTGTGTTCTTCCAGGCAGAAAAGTCAAGAGACAGGGCAC
This sequence comes from Rhinopithecus bieti, assembly GCF_001698545.2. Classification (NCBI taxonomy): domain Eukaryota; kingdom Metazoa; phylum Chordata; class Mammalia; order Primates; family Cercopithecidae; genus Rhinopithecus; species Rhinopithecus bieti. The sequence continues at coordinate 3,671,452 of NW_016804493.1, forward strand.
AATTCACCATATTTCAATTTTCCTGCTTCAACAATTAGCCATTCACAGAGAGACACCTTCCTTTAGAGTGGGACCAGAGTAACCATAGAGTAGAATAAAACTTTGAAGCCACCTAGGATTAACAGGAAATACATACACGTACATACATATATACATATATATACACACGCATACACATACATACATATATACACACACATATACACACATACATATATATATACACACACATACATATACTTTCAGAGACTTGGGGTTGTTTTATCTACACTACAACTTAGCTATGTTATGTGTGGTAATGGTGTCTATTGTACTAAGTCTTAACTTTGATCTTGACATTGAAAGTTATCTGTCTACTTTCTTTGCCATATCCAAAATTATCTTCCAGTCTTTCCAAAACTTGATAGTCCAATCTGACCAGTAATCTCACTAGTTATTACACAGGAAACCATAACTCTGAATATTCCCAATCTCCATGCTTTTTTCACATCTTTCCATCTTCATAAAATAGCCTCCTTAATCCTTCCATAATCTAAACTATAATGCTTTCTTCAAGACCTATGTAAGCCTTACTTCTTTGATAAATTCAGCTTACAATGATCTGCACATTCTGTCCATTTCCAAATGCTTAGGAAGCTGTACCTAATATTTGCATGTTCCGCTGAATCTTTCTTTGGTTTGCTCTGATATACCTTATCTCTTCAGTGATTTTGTTGTTGCTGTTTCTTTTGTTTTTGTTTTTGAAATGGAGTCTTGCTGTCACCCAGGCTGGAGTGCAGTGGCGCAATCTCAGCTCACTGCAACCTCTGCCTCCCAGGTTCTAGCAATCCTCCCATCCCAGCCTCCCAAGTAGCTGGGATTATAGGCGCATGTCACCACACCCAGTTAACTTTTTTGCATTTTTAGTAGCGATGGGGTTTCACCATGTTGGTCAGGCTGGTCTTGAACTCCTGGCCTCAACTGATCCTCCCACCTTGACCTCCCAAAGTGCTGGGATTACAGGTGTGAACCACAATGCCCAGTCTTCTTCAGTGAGTTAACAAACTTTTGATACATTCCAGAAATTTGGACAAAGATAGGCACGGATTAGCAGACTGACATATTCAAATCCATTCATTTATTGGTTCTTTCACCTATTTACTCAACAAAAGTCATGTGCCACACTGGATGTTGGATGCCAGAAATGCTAAGATTAGAAAAAGAAAATCTGGCTCATAAAAAAGTTCAAAATTTATAGGGAAAAGAAAAATGTGCCATTCTAACTGGTATATTAAACTAGTACAGCATAATGTACTAAAAGAAGAGGTGATGGGGCAAGAGAGAGTCACTTTTAGAGTGATCAGAAGAGTATTCTACAAGAAAGTGAATTTTATTCACTCATTCCTTCAATAAACATTTAATATTTGACTGTGATATGCCAGGTGCTGTTACACTTTGGGGATGTTGAGATGAAAGGTCGCAAGCTACAGTATTTACACAGCTCACACTCAACAGGAGAAGACACTGAGTAAATCCACAAATTACAGCAGAGTCTAGAAAGCAATGTTACCTTAACAGGATTATGATAGATGCCATGTTTTTACTGCTATTGGTTTGGATTAGTAAGGACAGCATCCATGCCACCATTTCACCATGAGTGCCTCAACTTAATAAGAGTGAGCAAGTAACGTAAATGGCGGTGCCTGGATTTGGCTTTCCCCAAGCTTGCTTAACAGAAGTACAACAATTTTCCTGATTCATTGATCACTTTAAAAAAAAAAATACACTTTAATTAACATACCTAAATATTAGCATGCATTAGCCATTACTTATCTAGCTTAAATTCCAATGCTTAATTCAAAAAAGAGAAGATAATCCAAATATCTAGTTAAATAAATACCTCATTACATTTTTATTGTTATTGGTTCATAATTACTGTTTATTTTATCCCTAGTTTGAATGGCTTTCATGGAATTAGTTGAACCGTAATACCCAGTGTTTGGAGTTTTGGGGTGTGTGTGTTGTTTTGTTTTTTTCCTCTTAACAGCTGTAACTTGCTTTGGATTTTAAACAGCTTCTCTTTTTTTTTGTTTCTCTATTTTCACTGCAGATTTTTATTTTTTTTTTTAAGAGAAAGACTCACGGAATTGTAAAGTTAGAAGGAGCAATCCTTACAATTCATGTTTAATATATTCCATTTCCTAACACCCTTAATCTAAATGTTTACTAAATGTTACGGCTTCTTTTTTATTTATTTATTTATTTATTTATTTATTTA
>NW_016804493.1:3675195-3718889 GCF_001698545.2 Rhinopithecus bieti
ACAATGCAAGACTATTATGTTTTGAACTAAAAAATTTTTTATACAAGACTTATTTATTTCTTACACTCCCACACTATTTAATGGACTAATAGGGTTGTTTTCAATTTTTGATAACCCTGTAAAATAAATTTACCCTTAGCATTCTCATAAATTTACCATAAAATGTATTCGAAAATGAACATTTACCTCATTTTCTCTTGGAAAATGTTTTCAGTGCAAGTCTGAAAATTCTGTATTTCTACTTAAGAGATTGGTAAACAAGATGCAGTACTGACTATACTTCTTTCCCCGAGAGACTATGTCTTTTTTTAAAGAACATACCCAGATGCTGTCCTCTTGGCGATATTGTTTCCAGTTCCAGCCACTATCACTGAACATCAGGAGGTAGCTGGTCACCCAGTTGGAGCTACCATATCCCCCTTGAGTGGCCACAGCGGTGACCTCCATTCTCTCTCCAAGGTCAATCTGCAACCACTGGTATTTGTTAGACACAAGTGGAGACCAGCCACCAGCTCCTTTTATTAAAAATAGAAACAGGAGAAAATTGAGAAAGGAGAGTTAGTTAAAAATCTATGTTAGTACAGTCGAAATGCCAGTAAGACTGTATTCCTCTATGGAACTTAAATTTCCAAAATATGAAATGTCTTCTAATTGTAAAAAAATACAGAGTTAAGAATTTAGTATAATTGTATGATGTCTATGTTAATTAATTGTGTTCATTTCTAGGTTTTACAGCCTCCTAAAACTGGGAGAACTAGGGGTCTTGCTGAATATTTAAAATGTTTAACTCGATAGGTGAACATTCCTGCCAACACTGGGAACTAGCAAGTCTACTGCACACATGCATGACTGGGTAATGGTCTGCTCTCCTACCCCTTTGCCCAGGACTGGATGTAAGGAAGTAACTTCAAGCTATGAAGGAACTAAAGCTATGATGGAACTAAAAATCTACTTTTGATCATGTTTAGACTTAGAGAAGGAAGTACATTGTTAAGTCTGGGAAAACAAAAGTCAAGAAATAGTTCCTGCCCTCAAAATATTTACAGTCTTTTGGGAGGGACAGTTGTTGAAAACCATATTTGAAACACACATTAATGATGGGGCGTGTGCAGGAGAAAATAACATAATAAAGATGTTCTATCCAGTGGTGGGCTGGAGCTCATTCCCAAGTTTGTGAGAGACAATCATTAAATTTTCAATTTTGCAAGCTACTTATTAAACATAACCATCTTTGCAATTGGCCATGATGAAAGTATTTAAACCACGGAAATTGCAAACTCTGTAAATAAGCACCTGCCCCCACCCCAGTCAGTTTACCAATACACCACTGATTCTATCCTGTATGGGAGGAGGGTGGTGGGTAAGAGGATGGGAGAAAAGAGAACCAAGGAAATCATAAAGGAAGCTGTGCTTGATCACTTAGAAGTAAAGAATACAAGTTGTGATGTATGTTCAAGGAAGTAATGTGTGGAGCATAATTTATTGTGTTATATTTTATCCAACACACACCAAAATACTGTAGATGTGACTCCTTTATATCTTGTTAAGATGCTTCATTCTTCCAGTTTAATATAATAATTTGGGGAATTCTTTTGAGATTTAACATTGCTGGTAATACAAGTAGCATATAATCATTGTAAAAGTTATGAAATAGGGTTTGACCCATTCTTGAATCCATATTTATCTAAGATTTAATATTTTAAATGCCACATCAATTACATAGCACTCCAAATAAGAATGTTAGCAAATTTTCTTCCCCCATTCTTTTGCTGCTCACCTTGAGGCTCTGATAATAAGGTCTGGAATTTTAGATACAGGTTACCATTAATTTATATAGTTTTAATTCAAGCATTATTCTTGGCATACATGATCCATTTTATGAAACCTTGAGTACAAGACCTAATTCAAAGAAATGCTCAATAAATGTTTGCTCTTATGGTACGGCGTATGCCACTGTAGGACCTGAAGGCACATGCCAGTGTTGACAACTGCTTTGTAAGACTTCAAGATTATTTTGATGGTGGAACACAGCATAATGACACTCTGACAGATGAAGGGCAGAACTCTGCTACTCACAACTACAAACAAGAGAAGACGTCAGGCAGGACCACACAGGGGGATGCACCAGGGGACAGGATAAGAGCAAACTGGAGCTGTAGGAGGCAGCTTCTGTATGACAAGCAGAGTAGGGCTAGCTAGCTAGGCTTGGTGGTCTTCCTGTGAATTGGCTAATTTCAACAATTTATCTAGGAGGCACCAGGGCACTAGTTGTCTGGTACCTGTCCCACTAATGATGCTTATGACCCCAAAGGGTGAGAACCTAACAAAGGAGGTGGTTGGAGTACGGATATAATCAGCTGCTAAGAAAGGAAAGTGCCCAGTCCTAGCCAGGGTCAAAACTGGGTCAAAGCAGCATTTTAAAAAATTATATTACAACAAACTGCACATGTACCCCTTAATCTAAAATAAATACGTTGAAATTCTTTTTAAACATTATAAGAAGGTCCTCTCTTGACGGCATCACACTAATGACTGTTTGCATTCAGGTATAATCCCTGTTTCTTACTATACTGTCTTTAGAATTAGATACATCATCAAATTTCCATCTTTCTTAAAGTTAATCATTATTCAAAAGTGTATTCCACTCCATGTGTCAAAAGCACAATGTTCTTTCTCTTTTGTGGATCCAGAAATTTTTTACATACTTGATTTTTGTTTATGTGTTCTGACTTTTAATTTCCTCTGTATTTGTTCTTAAAGAACCTGTGCTTTTGGGTGCAGTTTCATTGTACACCAATATTATCTACCTTTATGCTTATAAATACAATATTCTCATCTTTTTTTTTATTATAAGTTCTAGGGTACATGTGCATAACGTGCAGGTTTGTTCCATATGTATCCATGTGCCATGTTGGTGTGCTGCACCCATTAACTCGTCATTTACATTAGGCATATCTCCTAATGCTATCCCTCCCCACTGTCCCTTCCCCACAATAGGCCCTGGTGTGTGATGCTCCCCTTCCCGTGTCCAAGTATTCTCATTGTTCAATTCCCACCTAGGAGTGAGAACATGCGGTGTTTGGTTTTCTGTTCTTGCAAAAGTTTGCTGAGAATTATTCTCATCTTTTAAGCAAGAGTGCTTGTTGCATAGACATGGTCCCTGGGTGTCTCGGAGTCATTTGTTTAGCACGGCCCTGGTGTCCACGAAGGGCACTTCCTACCCTTGCAGACTGTTGTTTATACGGAATGTGTTCTTGGATGATCTGAAGTACACTTTAAATAGCACCCTACCACAAATAGCTCAGGGAGTTCTTGAACTCTGTGGGAACTGCTCCTGAGGTATTATTTTAAAATATGAATCAATGCTTCCTCCATCCTTCATTTTTCAGGATGTGACAAAACACCATCCATCCTCCTCTACTTACTCTAATACTGTATTACTTCCCATTTGCTGAGCAAGAGAGTCCTTTTTGTCAGGCACTTTGTGAAGGCCTTGTTAATTAATTCTCAGTGCAATCTACATAGTAGACGGTGCGTCAGATACCAAGAGTCTGAACACTTTGCCCTCACCCGTGGAGCAGGCAAGAGGCACCATGCCCCTAACTAGGACACAACAGTGCCTCTCATAGTGTCAGGATGCAAAAGTGGGAATCAGTGGTTCCCAGTGGTGTAGAAAAGACTTGCTGATGCTGATAAAGATCAGGGAACCTCAGGATTAAGCTACCAGGCAGTAGGGTTAACTTCGCTTCCTGTAGTTAACAAGGGACCATGTCTTTGAAGTATAGGCACATGATGGACACGGCACATGGATGCATATTTCCCTCCACTGTCCTACCTAATTTTATTCTTTCCCTCCAGGCCCTGTCAAAACTTTACAAATTGAAAGTCATCTAGGGTCTGGTGCTAATCAAGCATCTTTAATTCTCTTACTGCTGCAACTGCACATCTCTCTGTATTTTTTTTTTTTTTTTTTTTTTTTTTTTGCTTGCCACCACGCCCTCTCTTTTTTTTTTTTTTTTTTTTTTTTTTTTTTTTTTTTTTTTTTTTGTCATTTTTGTTTGTTTACAAGGAAAAGTTAAGAAAGGATGAATGAAGTGCCCCTAGAATGCCACCATCTCAGCCTGGAAATTCCACATTTGGAATCGCATCTGTATCAGCTGATACCTCTGAGAAAATACTGATTAGTTTGCTTCTTGTCCTTTCTAGTTAACTGTAATGGTTTAAAGCCAGAATTAAGAATATGTTTTCCTAAAGTCCAAAATTTCATAGTATTTCTCTTGTATTTCTATGCCTCTACAGGCCAGTATTTAAAAAAGCGAACGCATGACAGAAACACAGCAAGGAAAAAAGAATCAGTGTGATTCTAGTAAGTTAAAATCGGATCATCAATTCTCATCAGGAGAAAGAAGAACCTCTCACTGACCGCTCCCTCTTCCCAGCGCTGCTCATAGTTACAGCTGCACCAGCCAACTTGAAACATTCACAGTTAATTGACTTTGAACATTTCCATTTCTTACCTGTGGTGAAAAGGTACTACTGGTATGCAAATTAAGCTATATCATTAACGAGGTACACTGATAAAGTAATGGAAATTCAGATGCTTCTAGGCTATACCAAGTAATTTCAACCAGATAAGTTGGCCACAGGGAATCCAAATATCCCTACTGGATTTTAAGCTGTGCAGCTCTGCAGATGCACATGGCATTAGTGTATGATAGAGTGTTAGGCTTGTTCTAATTTTAAGACAAATGCTAAATAGTAAAATGGAAGACATAAGCTAGACAGATAGATAGACTGATAGAGATAAATTGATTATTCTTTGCAGACTTCTTTTTTTTTTTGCCAGGCTATGATGACAGTTAGTGACATGAAATGCAAACGTAACTGCAGCTGAGGTTAGACCATCAGCCATAAGACCACCGCCAAACCGCATAGCCCTCGGAAACACACTATTGTCATGTTTACTTTTTTAATGGAGAAAGTGATGACTAACTCCAGCAAATTATAAACTCTGTATTACTAAAAAATAAAATGTATTTATTTATTTTGTTTATTAACAAAACCTTTTAGCTGCTGGTTAAGTGTTATTTGACCTCATGATTTTAGTATGCCAATATATTCAATATCATAAGAAACCAATTCTTATGAAACTAAAGACCATCTTTTCTCAACCCCGTCTCTTCCATGGTTAATGATAATTTACCCACAAAACAAAAACAAGAGTCTTGCCCCCACCAGTTCATATTTGTCCCCATACTGCAGGTTTCCTTTCCCTGTTCCACCATTCTCTTTCTCCTGCCTTAACCTTGTTACTGAGATTTGGCATAATAAAGCATCATAAATCTATTCAAATGGAAAAATGTCTTAACTCTTCATATTACACCCTAAAACTCACATTTAAAATAAAAGTTCTCCCCATTTACAAGACTCTTAAATGCTGTAGTATTGCTATGAGAATTACATTTTAAAAGCACATTAAGTGCCTATTGATTTCTCCCACATTCAACCAACATCAGAGTATGTGGCAGTTAGTGCTTTTGAATTATAAAATTATTACTGCTATTAGCTCCAAAGAGAGTTATGATCACAGCAAAGTTGAGCTTTGAAAAAAAAATTAGTGATTGACCACAAAACACAACATCTCTTTTATTTGTTGCCTACCACTTTTCAACATCAGATTTCTGAGGAACTTGCTTCTGTAACATGTGTTGTTCTGAATTGTAAGAAAAGCAAACTAAAAATTATCCAGTGCCTATTGTATGCTAACCACACTACTAGAAATTGCATACATTATATTAACTTAATTATTAAAATTATCTTGTGAGATGAAATATGTTTTAATATCTCTTAAAAGAAAAAAATAAACAAAATATTTACAGAGGCTAAGTAAATTTTCCAAATACTATGCAAATATTTTAGTGCAGGTGAGAAATTACTTATTTTTAATACTATTTTAATGTGTGGGAGGATGTCACTTTACAAATCACCCCATTTTTCATTCTTTACCCCTGGAGTAATTACAACTATCTTTGCTTCATAGTAGTATATTTTATCCCAAGAATATGTTCAAATAATTTATTCAGTGTCATTTAATTATAAATTACCTGGCTGGCTGAATTATGTTTAAGACTCATATATCCCACCTACTAAATATCACCAGTATTTAGTGCTGGTCAGGGAGACACATCTTAAAATTTCAGGGAAGTAAAAGGAAAAAGTGAAGAAAAAATACTCCTAGTTGGAGTTTTAAAATATAGGTAAGCATCACCTTTATCCCGTAGTAATATTAAAAATGGTATGACAGACATTCGTGGTGGTCATCAGTAAAGGCGATGTGTCAACTTTATTCAAGTAGAGACTGCAGAGACAGAAGGAATTACATTTCTTCCCCGAGATTTTAAAGTATAGAAGGACACAGATGTTCAAGGACACAAAACACAAGTGAACATAATTGAATGACGGTTCTAGCCACCATTAGGACATCTAAATTCCTAGAAAATAATTGGCTTAATTAAAATTGTCATAGGAAAGTTTCCCTCCAAGATAATTACTTTTTTTCCAAATGTGATTTCATCTAGATTTCCCCAAGAGTCCAAGTGTGCCCAGATCATTTTGATCTTGACATAAAATTATAATAATGTAAGAAAATGGAAAGAACGTGGTGCCAATATTTGTTTGGCTCCCTTAAATGGTGTGCGGTGTCCCCAGGCCACCATTTAGAGCCTTTTAATAGCTTTGTATTTTTACCAGTGTCATTTGTTTCAGCTGGAAGAGAACGTGACTCTACTGGTGCTGTGTATGTTGCTGTTGGCCTTACGTTTACTTCTGAATTTTGACCTTGCCTACTTTGAGCACAGTGATTGTTTCAAGGATGGGCAGGTGACCTTGAGCCATGACCATGGAGCAATTGCAGGATTTTGTGATGACTACTGGAGAACAGACTCTTTTCTGCTATTAAAGCTAAGAAGATAAGATACAGGCATCAAGCTGTAGGAGCTATTGTTGTGGAAAGCCTGTCTGAGGGAGGCCAAAAGAGAGAGAAGGAGAGTTGAGAAATGAAGTGAGACCAAGTTCTGAAAACAAGATCAGGACTGCTAGGTCCTGCTGTGCCTGCAGAGTGTTTGCCGTGCTTTCTAGTTACATAAGCCATTCGTTGGGCCCCTTACTTGTGCTGATCCTTCTCACAGTCACTGCTTCAACAATTCTCTCTCTCCTGCTTCATTATTTTTATTTTCTCTTTAATGGATAATTCCCATCAGTGCACTGTTGCATCAGCATGCTCTTATTTTTCTCATTTTAAAAGAAAAAACTTCTCTTGACCCCGTTCTATTTTTTTTTTTTTTTTTTTTTTTTTTTGGCTTCTTTTAATGAAATAATATAGGTCCACATCACTCTCCAATTTTTCTCACCCCATTGTTTCTGGGGTCAACTCCAATCAGATTTTCACTCTCTGCCACTCAACTGCAAGTGCTCTTGTCAAAGTCACCAAGAACTCCATGTTGCTAAATACAGTGGCCAGGCTTCAGACTTCTGTTCACATGGACAATCTGTGGCATTTGATACTGGTGACCACTCCTGATGCCCAAAGAGACTTTGCTCACTTAGCTTCCACAAAAGCACGTTCTCTTAATTGTCTTGCTACCTAATTGTTTGCCCCTTCTCGCTCTCATTGCTGGTTTCTTCTTTTATCTCACATTATTTTTTAAAGTTGAGACTCTCCAGGTCTCACACCTCTGCTCTGCTTCTTTTCTGTCTTCATTCACTCCTTGGTGATCTCTCTTAGCCTGATGAATTTAAGCATTACCCACGTGTCAAAAATTCCCTCATTCATAAATCTGCCTACACCCCTTCCCTGAACCCAAGACTGGTGTATTCCATTCTACTTGATCTCTTTAACATTTCCAAAACTGATTTTCCATTCTCCTTCTGAATCCTACTCTATTCACACTTTTTCCCAGACCCATATAATGGTAATTTTATCCTTCCAGTTTCTCAGTACAAAAAAAAAAAAAAAATGGAGTCACGCATGACGTCTTTCTTTCTCTCATACCATACTACAAAGCCACCAGAAGATGCTGTTGGTGCTACTTTATTATTAAGAATCCTGCTGTTTTTCTGCCTTCCTGGATGCTCCTTTGATTCAGGCCACATTATTCAAGCCTGGATTCTTGCAACAGTCACCTAATAAGTCTCTCTCTTTCTTCCTGTGCCCACTGAGACTCTCTTCTCTACACGACAGGTGTGAAATATTATACCTGTGCACAAAATACTGCAATATTGCAAGAACTCTCAACTCTACAGAGTGAAAAACAAAGTTCTCACTAGCCATCTGCAATGTCCTCAATGATCTACCCCCTTAAACCACCCCCATATCATCTCTACCTCTCTTTTTCTTCTTCCCAGTTCACTGCTCTCCATTTACAATGGCCTCCTTGCTGTTCTTTGAATAAACTGAACATCAGTCATTTTCCGTCTCAGGAGCTTTATTAAGCTCTTGTTTCTCCAGGAACGCTCTTCTTTGAGACACTCTGGGCTAATACCTTTGCTGCCTATAAGTCTTTTGCTTGAATGTCACCCTCTCTTAGAGGCTTGTATCTCCTGACTTCCCCCATTTAAAATTCCTTCTGCTCCACAATCATACTACCATTTGTCTTCCCCTGAACCACTTTTTCATTTTGGACAGAAATCTCCATCTTTTAATATAGCATATGATTTTTATGTCATATATGTAGTGTTTGTGTATTATATTTATTAGAATATAAGCTCAATGAGATCAGGGGTCTTCACCTGTTTTATTCATTGACAGACCCCAAGTATCTGGCACATTGCTGGATACACAGTAGGTGCTTAAAAAAGTATTTACTGCATATAAGATTGAAATAAATTTGTAGTCACACGGGTATAATAACATGGTCTAAATTTATACAACCTACTGAAAAAGCTGGTACTGTAACCAAACTGAAAGCACAGAATACTTTTCTTTGCTGCATGGTATTTTTTATCAAGTTTTCAAACAGAAGTTTAAGCACTCAGCTGAAATGCGCACACACACACACACACACACACACACACAGCCAATTGCCTCACACCTACACAGCTTAATCACTTGTAAACTATATTTCAAAGATGTATGTATTGCTTTGTTTTGGAATTTTGATATGATGAAAAGAGATGCTTTTTCACTTCAACTCCCCAGCAAGGTTCTTGATTAATAATACCTCACTAAATTGTCTTCTGTTTTAGTTCTTCGCTGTCAATCAATTTTCCCTCACAGCAAACTGGCAGACTGACTTTCAGTCTTACTTCTTGTATTGCCAGACTGGACATTTCTGAAATCTCTAATAATGCAAGGTTTTGAAAAGTAAATATTTGCAAGCTTTCTCTATGCAGGCATTTTGATTTGTATATTTGATTTGCAAATTTTATGACAGCCAAATTTCCCCTGGAAGGCTAGAATAAAGTTACAAATATGCCAAATTCTGTATGTTAATTTTGTTTTTACCACAGAACGTTTTATTTCATTCAAACTAGTAGTTTTGGAAAAATGATTTTTAGCACATAATGTCTAGAAATTCAGATGATAATCAGGATCTGCCCATGTTTTGCTTTCTAAGCCCATTATAATATCTTTCTAAAAGTTTTGATTTAGATCTTTTACAGGGAGGCAGGTCATTTCAGTAAATGACATCATGCATCGGAGAGAGCCTACTGGCAATATCCCAGAGATTTAAAAACCATTTTTCGCTTCTCTACCTTCTTTTTTTTTTTTTAATCTTCCCTAGCCAGACTGAGATGATAAGCTGTCATGAGCCAAATATTCTCATATCACTCCTTCTGGGTCAACAAACTGAAGTCACTCTCCTGTACCCAATAGACATCATTTCCACTTAATGGTAGAAAAGCCAGCATTACTAGGGCATAGTATATCAAAAAGGTAAAGTGCAAAACCAATTTCAGACATTTGGTTGATTAAATCATTTAATATTTCCTCAATTAGTAAATGCTAAAACACATTAATATAGCATTACGTTCTCAATTCATGAGATTTGTTTACCTCTGGGCTTAAGTATTTGTTGAATTCGGTTTTGAATACACTATCTTATTGAATTACATGATTTACTTATTTATTTTAAACAACAGACATTTATTTTTCACAGTTCTAGCAGCTGAGAAGTCCAAGATCAAGGGGCTGGTAGATTCAGTTCCTGGTAAGGGCTTGCTCCCTGGCTTGTAGACAGTTGTAATAATTCTTATTTCACAGGCAAGAAGGGACATTATTAGTGATGTATGTGATCAAGACAGCCTTAACATTGCCCTCAGCTCAACTATAGACAAGTTTCTTTCTGACTTTAAGCTCTTGACCTCCCTTTTCTTACAGCATTTACTTTATAAAACTTATGATTGTAAATTCTGTCTCTGCCCCTTGAGGTGTAAATCTTCATCCAGCCCCTTGCCAGTTTTACAATCCAGGGATATCTTTCTCAAGGACCTGGGAGCCACCCCTTTGCAATGTAATCATCAAGAAAGATAGGACCTTCCATCTTCCAGGCTCTGTGGGAGGGTAGGAGCCTAACTTACATAAGATCCAATTAGCAAACACAGATGGCCTCATCACATTGGCCAAATCCCCTCCCTCCCCAATGTCCTCCAGTATATTTCCACTAGCTCAGCCTAGCGCTTCAACGGAATTGTTTCAATGGAATTGAGTTCAATCTCTCTCCCAATACTCTTGACCTCTGTTGCAATACTTTTGCATAAAATCTTCCTTGACCGCTTCACTCAATCCAGTGCAATTTTTCTTTGACAGGAAATCACTGTTTTGTTTTAATTAAAACAATGTGTTTTTCATGATTCTGCCTAACGAATTGTATTCCCCAGTAACCTAACCATTCAACAATCAGAGCCTAAGAGAAGAGCAATGTCTAGAAGTGAATGCGGGTCTGGCTGGGAGCTAGCCAGCGGAATTCTTCCTGGTAAGTGGCAATACTCAAAGGCTACTACACAACTGCTTCATCCATTAGCCAAAAGAAAGTCACAGCCAGCTTCAGGAACTCTGAATAGCCAACAAGAAGTATCATGAGGCCCAGCCAGTAAAAGGTGATGGTCTTTGCCAAGAGACCATTCAAAGGAATAGATGGGTCATTAAATGTCATAGTGTATATCAATAAATATCCAGTGTTAGAATCAACTCAATCAGACTCAGCAGATGTCACTGTCCTGGGCACAGAGATCCAACCAATAATCTTGTGGTAGTCACCAGCAAAATAACCAACATTAGCCAGGGGAGCCCCCATCTAGTCATGCCATGACATCATGTGAGTTCAATATATACCCACTGTCATTTTGGAAAAGAGTAGAAGGTTAGGAAATCAGAAAATCTGCGTATTTACCTAGAAGGAACTGACACAACCAAAATAGGTGACTTTATCTATCAGAGGCTAGGCATTTTGAGATGATCTCATATATGGTCATACATGGAAAATAGTCTCTGGACGAAACAACAAATAGAATCTCTCCCATCTTGACAATACTCATAACTGCTCAAGTTTTGACAACACTGAAAAATATGGGGCATTTTGTGTTATTCCTCAACTATCAATCTAGCCTTCAGACTCAGGGGTTTAGAACTGGTCTGAGAAAATAGTATCAACCAGTATTTCAGATCTGAATGATTAATACACTGCAGTAGTACTATAAGGTATCTCACTGTATCTGCATGAGTATTTAAAACTCACGCAGTGAGTTTTGTTTGGGTGCTTAATATCCCTAAATCTGCTGATACATTTACATATTATGACTTTATAAAACGATATGTGGATTATCAAGAATAATGCTATTTGCCTGTACATATAGGTGGTCAGAAGAATTAATGCATGTATCCAATTCAAAAAGCATTTTGCCATATGTATAGCATTGGTACAGTAACAGTCACGTTCTGGGGCAGAATCACTCCACATTCATTGGGCATCACAATGATTTTTACTACAAACTAAACAGACATAAGCCTATATATATATATGTATGTATGTATTTTCACAGTTCCCAGTGTATATATACATACATTCATGCTGGCTTTAACAGATATGTTCTACAATAGACTGATAGGGTGGTATGCAAATAGAATTCAGAGTTTGAAGCTAGCAGGTACAATATTCCCCTGTGCATGCATTCAATTCTAGAAATGCTTTCAATTGCAGACCCTTTTACTACACAATGAATTGCTTCCTGTAACATTTGTGCACCCCAGCTAGTTCCATCTGGCTCCTGGCCTACAAACGAGAGGAATGCACAAGGGTTATGATTTTACGAAAAATGTAGAGAAAACATTTGCTATTATGAGGTTTATGTCAAAATCATGATACATGACCATTACTTTTGCTGGAGACTAACACACATTTAGATTTGTTTGCCTTATTCTTGATTATTAAATGTGTTTTAAATGATTTCTTTACCTCATCAGACCCAAAAAACTGAAGTTTCAACATATTTGATTTTTTAGTATTACATTGTGTTAAAATGGGGAAGAGTGCAAATGTAAGCAAATGCAACAAACCATTGGTGGGTGATTTTTCCAATCTAGGCACTTTTATTAATCTGATTTTAATCTGTGGTTATAAACTTTTAATTGTTCTTGTTGTTATATCTCCTAAACTGAGATTTAGAACTCTTCTCAGATTACATGCCACTAATTATTCTATATTAGAGAAAGCAGGCAAATGTTTCCCTGGTTTTGCCAAGATAAAGATCAGCCAGGGTTTTGAGGGAGCATGATCAAGTCTATCAGGATGTGAAAGATGCAGAAGAGGGGAAAAAACACATCATTTTGCTCTGTTTATCTCCATCTTATATCTATTTGTAATGTATAATGGGAAGTTCTAAATTGTCCTTTTTGATAAAAAGAAAGTCTCACAATGCAACCTCTTTTCCACTCAAACCAATGAGGCCTTTCATCGGATTGTCAGGTCACCTATCATAGTTCACGGTTCCCAGTGTATATTGATCCATTGAGTCATAATAAAGTAGTGCTTCCAGCTGGGAGTGAGAGTTAATGCCAACATTTTCTGGATCAGAAAAGGTGGACCAAAAAATTTTAAAAATAGGTTGTGCTTCTACCTAGCCAATTTCAAATTGCTTCTGGCAATACTATGAATCTTATCCACACCCTTGCGTTTTCCTGCACACTGTTACCACAGAGAATGTGGCAGCTGAAACACACATCCCAGGAGAAGCAGCTCAAAGCACGTTTGTGATGAGAGCTACAGTAATTGTGAAAAGCGAATATTTTGATAAGCAAAATGGAGAATCTATTACTAGCATGAATTATGTTGCAGTTGTTATTGCTTTTATTATATCTGTTTTCTGAAAATTTGTAACCCACAGATGCTTAAGAATAAAAAAGGTCAGTTTGTCATTGTTTGAAATATATGTTCAGAGTTCAGAATTTTACTTAAGAAATTAGCAATTTATGCCAAAGCAGGCGGATCACGAGGTCAGAAGATTGAGACCATCCTGGCTAACATGGCGAAACCCTGCCAGTACTAAAAATACAAAAAATTAGCCAGGCGTGTTGGCGGGTGCCTGTTGTCCCAGCTACTCCGGAGGCTGAGGCAGGAGAATGGTGTGAAACTGGGAGGTGGAGCTTGTAGGGAGCTGAGATCACCCCACTGCACTCTAGCCTGGGGCGACAGAGCGAGACTCTGTCTCAAAAGAAAAAGAAAAAGAAATTAGCAATTTATAATTTTAGGAAATATAGTATTTATAGAGTCACCCAAGCTCAACAGGCAACCATAAACGTCAAAAACTTGGTTTTCATTTAATGACGCCAGTTTTTCCTTCAACAGATGCACAACTGAGAAGAATATTGTGTTGTATAATTGCCCTTTGTGAAATTTTTAAAATCCATCACTTTTGCAAAATTACATGCAAGCCTGGATGCAATATTTCTAGCATTTTATGTTCCTTTATATAAACATGGGAGGGACAATATGACAGCCAGGGGCATTATATTTAGGGGAATTCCCAGATGATTTACATGTACAGTTTCCATAATGAATTTCTGATTTGCATGATTCTTGAGGGATGATGCTTTCGAAACAAAGGAACAGCAGCTTTTTGCTTCTGCTATGCTGACATATTGTATCTGTGGAATATCCTTCTGTGCCAATAAACGAACTGAGAGAAAACCCATCAGGAAAAATATCTAGATCACAAGTCATGACCAAAATTCTGTCACTTAGGGCAAGCTCCTCCTGTGACTTGATAGGACATGTAACTTCTTGGGTTTTTTTTAAACTTCCCTGACCAGCCCTTTTCAGCACCTTTCATGGAGCTATGTTTCTTTACTTTCACTCAAAAGCTAACATACCTCTCATTTTCTCTGCTTTACATTCTCAGTGAACTACATAATCTCATGCTTGTGGCTACGATGATTTTTTTTTTTTTTTTTTTTTGGATGCTGAAGACTAAATCTATTTTTCTAGCTCTGATCTTTCCTTTGAAAGCCATATCCCAAATCCTGAATGCCTGCCATATATCTATTCATGGATGACCTATAGATTTTTTAAACTTAACATTTCAAAAATGGATGCTTTACCTCCTGTCAAAACCAGATGGCCACATAATTCTAGCCTTCCATTCATTCGGACTAAAAATGTTAAAAATCATTTCTAATTATTCCCTTTCAGTAATACTGTATAGAAGTTGCCAAATCTGGTCAGTTTTACCTCCAAAGTCATTTCCATTACAGTCCTTTCCTTGGCTCTGTCCCTACCTTAGTTTCAGTCCTTATTAGTTCAACAACTCAATTAAAAAATAATTTCACTGTTTATCAGCTTGTCATTGGGTGGGGAGCAGAATTTGTACATTTCAATGGAACACCATCTAGACATAAAATATACTGTATTTGTCTGAGAAAACTGCATTTGCACTACGTGGAAGGACAGGTTTAAGATCCTAAGTTAAGAGGCACAGAAAAGAGGTAAAGACACACTGAAAAAGTTGGGGAAGATGTCAGGGAGAGCTGGCATCTACACTTAGTACTGAAGGACTAACAGGAATGACCTAGGAGGTGAAGAAGGAATAATGGCTTTCCCATTGAAAGAGCAGAGGCAAACTCCGGAAGTGTGAGAGGCTGTAGCACATTAAGGAGCTTCAATTTGTCCGAAGTAGTTGGAGCAAAAAATATCAAGTGTTAGAAATTGGCCTTACTGTGGAAAGATGGGACTGAAATGGTGAGCAGGAGCCAATCTTAAGGGCCATAAAGGATACACTAAACAGTGGAGAAGCGAAAATTAGCACCACCAGAAGATTCTAAGAAGTGAGTGCATTGCTTATTGGCAGGGTAGACAGATCTCCCTTGATCAAATTTTAGCAAAGAGAAAAAAAGTAATCTCAAGGCTGTTGTATTAATCAGAGTTAGGAGTTCTCAGGCTTGAATAAATATAATGTTCTACTCGCAGGCAAACACCATGAAAGTGAGCAAAACAGAAGTAAGCCTCTGCCTTCCTGATGTTTGCGTGCTAGAATAGGTATTGGCACAAAGGACACTCCCTATAAATATGTATTGAATGAAGACATGAAAGCATCAGAGGAAGTTCAGTGAGGTAGAATTGGCATGACTTGGTGACGTGGGTAACCCATAAATAGTAGGCATTGGGTGGGAGCACAATCAGGTGTTGGAGAGGGATAGGGCAAAGTCTAGGGTGGTCGTTTGTAAACATTCTGGATGGTGGTACTGAGAACCAAGAGTCATTAGTACAAGGGAAATTTGAAAAATGTAAATTGAAGCAACAGGAAACCTGAGCCACGACAAAAGATTTAGGATAACCTGGAGTGATTTAACTCAGAATATAGGGACAGCTCTTCTTGGGTGATGAGAATGAAGGAAGCAAGGCCTGTGGGATTTGGGTAAGTGTATAGGATTTGGAGAGGAACTTGGGAAACTATGTTCCTACTTGACGGCCTTCCCTTTCTAGAGATCTTTAATATGTGCCTCTTAAATAACCATTCTCTTCTCACTGTTGTTTCCAGAGGTGTTTTGGTAAAAGCAGGTTGGATAGTATTTTTCTTGGTAAAAAAAGGCATCCTCTTGACACAGCACTTAACGCAAGCCCGATCTGACAGTGCAGCCTAAGAAAACCGTGCATTTCTCTATGAAACCTGTTCTCATTCTCCACGATTTTATTTGAATTACACATGTTCCTATGCCTCTCACTCAGCCAGGACTTCCTTCCCTCCACCTCCCAGCTGCAGTTAAAATATCAACTTTCCCATTATTTAGCTTGTTACATATAAGAGCTTTGTAATATAAAAGAACAGAATTTGCTTTTGTTTGTTAATAGCTAAGAATCAAATCTCATATTAGAAAGCCATGGCCATATTTGAATGGAACTTTTACCAAAACTTGGGAACTGCTCAAACATAAAAGTGAGGCTTCTCATTAGTTGAGCTGTTATTGTTCTAATACGGCCAAACTCAGAGAAATGGAAATAAATTAGATAGATTCTGATATAACTTCAGAAGGTCAAAGGGCTATAAGATCTTTGTCTTTCCCGTAACAAAAGTAAAATGACAGACCTTTGTAATGAGCAAAGGGGACATTTCAAAGGATCTTAAATTCTCTTTGTGTCATTTCTTTTCTAAGAAATAGTTTTGATTAATTCCCATCAATCTTTTCTGGAGTGTCTGAAACGTGTTTTGAATTCCAATGCATAAATGAGTATTTGCTGAATATTAATGTAATCGTGTATCTCAACATAAATATCTTAAAGTTTAAATCAATGTGGTGTTTAGATTAAGTCCTTAAAGTTTATATTTTTCAACAATCTAAACACTATGTATAATCTATCCTAGTAGCTTTTTAAACTAGGAAGGAGACAGAAATGAGATGTTATATGTTGAATGGGGAGGGGGTGACTATGCACTTTAAGGCATTTCCAGTTGTTAATAAACATTATGGAAGCTCAATGATCTCTGGCAGCACAACACACTAGACAGTTATAAAAGACCAGTCTTTTTAAAATCTCTAAATGCCACCTTTCATAGCAAAGCATATAGAATGTATCCCCCAATTGCATATTCTGATTACAGCTTTTAGGACTAGATCACACACAAAATTTCAAATAAAGAAACTACTGTGTCCAAGGGCTTATTAATATCATTCTAATCATTACTACTACCCTCAATTTTCATCCTAGAAGCCAAACCAAAATGTGATCAATATATTTGTCAGCACATAATCAAAAGAATTGCTGGGAATGACTCTGGATCTGCTGGCTATAAATAGAGATCACTTCTGTATTCTACAATGTACTAAGGGCTTCACTGTCCTCATTTGTTTGATTTTCACAATCGTCTTACACAATGGAAAATTTTTTCCCCACCTTAGACATGAAGAGACTGAGCCAAAGGGTGGTAAAGTCACTTATGAAAGGTTACAAAGATCTGGTAAAGTCAGGCAAACCCTGAAAACAGTCTGTCTCCAGAGTCTGTTCTTCATCTTGGATGATGTTATTTCCTCCTAGAGTTCATCTTTTATGAAATAATAAGACAGCACATCAGCAGGTGATGCAGGTTACAAGGGGCACTGAAATAGAATGAGCACTTGAGAAGTTTAGGGTGTGGAGAGCATCACTGGCTGAATGGTTAGGGAAGCAGAAACATTTCATGTGGGTTCCAGGGTGGGATGTTGAAAGGCCACAGTGAAGGGTTGGAGCCTTCCAAGCAGAGGAATGACATGAGGGCAAAGCAATGCGAGGCACATCTTTCAGCATGGCAGTAACTGGACTGAAGGGAGTGAAGAGAGTAAAGGGAATAGAGGGGGCAAGAGGTGGGCAGTGGTCATCAAGGCAAGAAAGGAGAATGGAGCCAGATGGTAGAAAGTCTTTCATTCAATGCTAAGGAAACCTAAGTCTCAGACTTTCAGCGTCCAAAACCCACTTAGTATGTGTTTGGTTAACATGTTGGTCACCAACTTTAGATAAATTAATAAAAAGAATCCGTCCAACATTTAAAGTGTACAGAATAAACAGTATTTTAAGATCACTGCTAACATTCATGAATATTTCAGGCTGTTTTATGAGAAGATACTATAGTATTTGCACTCTCATACCAAGCCATACCCAGTTTGATAGTGGTTAGTTTGATCTGCATGTGCTGCTTCCAAAGAAACTTGATTTAACTTCTTATTCTTGATATGAATTAAATAAAAAATATTAATTCATGTTTACAGGTCACTGAGAAAAACAGAAGATTCTGTGACCCTAACAGAGATTTCTGGATATTTTGATCAAAGATCACTGAATGAAGAAATGTCCTCCTTTAAGCAAAAATACAAACAACAAATCAACCAACATGTCAACTCAAAAGCTGGAGGTTTCAATGTTTTAACTTGGAATATATATTTTTACCACACCTAGTTGGTGTGCATCATCTGGGAACAAGTTATTTAAGCTATGCTACAGAACGTATAAGAGCATTGTGAATATACACAGTAACAAATTCCTAAGTTTACTTTCTAAAGCAACAAATAATGAAGTCCTGGGAACCTGGTTCAGGTCTTTTACGTCACAGTTCAATATTTAAAATAAAGTCTAATATCTCTTATCCAACATCATTATATTTTGGCTCGTGAGTGATAAGTTCCGATCAGTGGTATGCTGGTAAGTCTTTAATAACTTGTTCTTTTGGGGGGAAAGTCTTGCTTTGCAGTATTTGTCAATTCCCGTGGTGTAAATGCTCCCTCCATGGAAGATTTCAAGCTAACAACTTGGTAATGCTGAGCTGGGAAGAGATGTTCACAGTAGGCCCCCACAAGCCAGCAGATTACTGTACATATCTCTGAGATAAGCTACTTAAGCAAAGCAGTTAGAATAATATTACAATTATGAATTTCTCAGTTACAGCCTCAAATGTGAAAATCTGCATTTTTCCCAACCCAATCTAATTTTCTATTTTTAGTTTCTATTCTCTTGTAGAAAATCAATCTAATCATTCCAGAGGAAGTCAGTCCAGTTCACGGATTATTCAGTCAATTCAGGATTATATTTATGCCACCTTCAGATTTAACATGCCTACAGGGATTTGTCTCCCTTTCCATCAACCCTGGAGTTAGTCCTAGGAGCAGTTGTGGTGGGGGAAGGGCCACACTTCTTGGACTTCTGCCTGGACAGTGAAAAATCCTATCATCATCAAGCAGCTTCCACTCTGCTCTGTGTTGGTCTGTTTCAGATGTACTTGGTCATGACATTTTGATATCTCACACTCATCCCAGGTGTGAGACCTTGCCAACAGTACTGCCTCCACCTCCTGTGCTTCTTGGTACCCCCAGCAGCTTTTAGTTCTCCTCACATGCTCTCCAGGGCTGATAAGGGGTTTTTGTCACATGGCAGTCTCCACATGGTAGCAACAGGATGACTTCATGACTTCTCTTTGGACAGGCAGTCTCTTCCCCAAGCACCTACTCTAAGCACATCTTTCACATTCAGATAACTGGATGTGAAGGGAGGATTCCATACAGCCTCTCACTCTGGACTTAGTTTGAGGACAGGGCTTCAGAGAAAGTGATTCTTTACACTTGCTTGCTCATGTCTTACTCTCATCCTTCCTTTCCAAACTCTCCTTCCTCTCAGTAGGATAGGGATAAAAGAGATGCCTTCTGCCTGCTCATCTTCCCTTTCAAATTCTTTATGTTTTAAGCCTTAAGGGTATGCACTGAGCTTTGTTCCCAAGCTGTGCAGTGATCTGCTTTCTCTTAAGCATTGAGTGACTCATGCCTGTCTGAGCTAGGTGGGAGATGAAGGGTTTGCAGGGATATCGTGTCTATTTCTACATCATCTCACACATAGAAATAGCCTCTGAGGCAATTATTATTGTCACTTAAGATGTTTTTATCTCATCCTTTCTTGCAGAAATGTATGTGCTCACCTTTCACAACATCAACCAGCATACTGTCATGCAGAAGAGCAGAATCTACTGATCACTTCACACATTACAATGAAAATAACCCACCTCACCCCACCCCATTCCCCTGTGACCTCAGTTTGATAACCGTCTGCCAACTCTCCTCTGTGAATAAAGCTTCTGGTATCTATCGAGTGCTTGCCTCATTCCGATCCACAGCATTTTCCAATCTACAACACAATACACCAAATGATCAAGAATACTAGAAAAATTCAACCTTTCCATCTGGTTAGCCTTGATGGCTCCTACAGTATGAGCTATCAAGGTTAACCAGATTGAAAGGTTGAGTGTTTTGCTCTTATCTAGGCAGGAACAGAATTAAAACTCAGAAAGTAGCTCTCATATTGAATAAAGCAGGAGTCTACTAACATTTACTCAGAATACTGTCTCCTGCACGTCCAAAGCCACTAAAAAAAATGGGTTTTGACAGTGTCTTTTGATAGATGGATTTTGCAAACAGCATATTGTACTTTTTCCCAAAGGATAACATTAATAATAGGACGTGTTTTCGCTAGTAGAAGTACAACTTTGATACATAGGTAGTTCTACTCCCACTATAGAAAAAAATGTAAGAAATCCGTATTAAAAAGCACTATTTTGTGCTTTATCTAGGAAAGTTTAATTGTAGTATTAGAGTTTTGTCTGAAGGGTAATTAAAAGTCTTGTAAGGTTCATTCTACTTTTTCATCAGAGACACAGTTTGGGGGATTAAGAGTGAACCTAACTTACAGGATTACGTGTGTGAGGAGCAAGTCAAAGATAAGGCAGAGTTTTATACGGCCTGGCGAAGTGGTGCCCCAACACGGAGCCAATCTGCACACACCGGGAGGGGCTTTTGTTTTATTTCATTTTGGCTTTTCTCCACTCGTTTCTGAGAAAATCTTTGTCAAAACGCTACCTGGCCACAAGCTAAAAATAAATAAATAAATAAACCTCAGAGACTATACATGACAAAGAATAGGCTTTTTTAAAGTAGTAGAAAAGTCACCAAAAAAAAAAAAAAAAAAAAAAAACCTATAACCCACACAAGCAACAAAAACAAACCCTTTATGGAGGAAGAGATCATCTGATTTTTGAGTTAGTACATTATAATATTCAAAATATCTGGTTTTCAACTACAATAACAAAAAAAAAGATGCATGCAAAAAAAAAAAAAAAAAAGGAATGTATAGCCCATTCACAGGGGAAATTAATAGAAACTGCCCCTAAGGAAGCAATGATACTGGATCTACTAAACATGGATTTTAAATCAGCTATCTTTAATATGCTAAAAGAACTAAAGGAAACAATGTACAAAGAGTTAATGAAAAATACGAGAATGATGTCTCAACAAATAGAGAACATCAATAAAGAGATATAAATTATGAAAAGGAATGAAATAAACATTCTGGAGTTGCAAAGTACAACAACTGAAATGAATTCACTAGAGGGTTTCAACAGCAGATTTGAGCAGAGAGAAGAAGTAACAGTGAATGTGGAGAGAGATTGAGAATATTTATTCAAGGAACAGAAAACATAGTACACACAAGAGACATGTCATGGTTATAAGATTAATGATAGCTCTAAGGCCCATTCAAACATCTCTTGGGGCCTACATTATCTGTCACTTAGTGGTATGACACGACCAGGTCTGGGGACTTCTAACCCTAGCCCAGAGATTTCTAGGTGACAAGACCACCTCAGCATAGATGCAACCCTCATAAACCTTAAAACAAAGCTTATCCTTACAAGAATAGTTTAATTTCCTTTATGAAAGAAGCATCTGTTAATGAGTGTAAACTGCATACAGGTATAAGGAAGGGGAATAATTCCCAAAACTCTGGGAATGGTCTCCAGACACAGACCTTCCGGAAGGTCAGTCAGTCATCTGACCCCTTGACTGTATCTGGGCTGTGCCACCGACCTGCTCCCACTTTCCATCAGGTGCAAGTGCTGCCAGAATAAACTGCTTGAACATCAGACAGTATCTAAGACTCACCTTTGACCCAAATTGAACTGAAGTGGAAAATTCATACCTGGGAAAGTTGGTTGGCTAGGATCACCCAAGATCCCTGAATACGATAAAAAGGAAAAAAATATGATAAAAAGAAAAAAATGAACAGAATCTAAGAGACCTATGGAAAACCATCAAGTGTATCAACATATGCATAATGGGAATCTCAGAAGGATAGGAGAGAGAAAATGGCTGAAAGAATATTTAAATAAATAATATTATGTCCATCTATTATGTATCAATAAAATAGTTTAAAAGTGAATTATAAAAAAAAAATAATAATGGCACTTTGGGAGGCTGAGGTGGCCAGATTGCTTGAGCCCAGGAGTTCAAGACCAGCCTAGGCAACATGGCAAAATCCCATCTCTACAAAAAAAGACAAAAATTAACGTGGCATGGTGGTGTGTGCCTGTGTGGTCCCAGCTACTCAGGAGGCTAAGGCAGGAGGATCCCTTGAGCCCAGGAGGTGGAGGCTGCCGTGAGTTGTGACTGTACCACTGCACTCCAGCCTGGGCGACAGAATGACATCTGTCTCACAAAATAATAATAATAATACTGGTCCCAAACTTTCCAAATTTGATAAAAGACATGAATCACCACATCCAGTAAGGTTAAACACAAAGCCGGACAAACCCAAAGAGTTCTACACTGAGACACATTACAATCAAACTGTTGAAAGTCAAAGGCAAAGAAAAAATCTTAGAAGCATCAAGTCAGAAGGTGTCACTTATAAAGGGTCCTCAACAGTGGATGTTTCAGCAGAAACCATGGTGGTCAAAAGGCAGTGGGATGATATATTTAAAGTGCTGAAAGAAAAACAAAACCATTTGCCAAAAATTCTTTATCTAGTAAAACTACCTTTTTTTAAATGAAGAAGTGACATTCACAAATAAGCAAAGCTGAAGGAGTTTATTGCGTGTAGGCCTGTCCAACAGGAAATGCCAAAGGGAGTCCTTTGGACAGAAAGAAAAGGGCACTAGACAGTATGCAAAGCCACAAAGAACACTGTATGGAAACCACATAAACACAAAAGAAAATATTATTTTATTGGAGGTTTGTAATTCCTCCTTTCTTCCTATATGATTTAAAAGACAAATGCATAAAACAATAATTATAACTATGTTTCTATGTCAGGGCACACAATGCATAAGGATATCATTTGTGAAAATCATACAAAAGAGGTGAGACAAAGCTATACAGAAGCAGAGGGTTTTGTATATCATCAAAGCTACAGAATGTTAATTCAAAATAGATCATTACAAATTTGAGAGATTATTTCTAATTCCCAGAGTAATCGCTAAGAAAAAAACGAAAAGAAAAAACAGAAAATAAATGAGAACGGAATCAGGATGCTAGACCACAAAAAAAAAAAAAATCAACTAAACCTATTTTAAACATATTTTGAAACCTGATGAATATAGGGATTTCACAAAATTGTGAAAGTACTAAATGCCACCAAATTTTACACTTCACAGCGGTTAACTGTATGTTACGTGAATTTCACCACAATTGTTAAAAACTTGAGTAAAATAATCACTCACCAAATAAAGTCCAATTTTTACAGATCCATCCAGCACTATTTAGATGCTTTTAAAAATTGCCACATTCAAATATTCAAATATCCCACTTCATGTATATTTGCCCTAAAATTATGGTCATTCCTTATATTTATGACATTTTTCTGAATTTCTATTTCTTACTGTTTTTCACTTATGCTTTTCTGCGTCAGTAAGCTCTTTATGTATTTTTACTAATCACAGAATTGATGTCATGTCGTGCTAAAAGCAAAAGAGCAAATCTAATAAGTATAAGAAATAGCACACAAATTAAGCAAAGACGGGCCAGCTAAGAGAAACTATACTGTTAGTGAACGGTAGCCAATTCATAAATTATCTTCCAGTTTAATTTGTAAAATGTTTATGAATTTTTATACCTCTTTCTTTGAAACTACCAAATTATCTGTTCAACCACTGCAGAATATTAGCTGGATATTGGCAAGCGCATTCATAAACACCAGTATAGGCAATGGAGATGGGGTTGAAAGTCACAAGCAGGCACACAACAAGGCCACAATGGTGCTTTAAATTTTATTTTTATTGAAGAAAGCCTCAAAACTGCATGACCAGTTATGGTCCTAAATAACCTTGGATAAAAATCAAAGAACTGCATTAGAGTAGCAGCAGTGGAAATATAAAATAAGTTTAAAAGAGAGAGATTACAAGCCATGGATACATAGAATTTATCATTTTTTTCAGAAAGACGGATCAAGGGAGAAATAAAAGGTGATTCTAAGAATTTGAAACCCTGGTGATTTAAAAAACCACCAGGAACCAGAAAGAAAAATAATTACAAGAAGCAGCTGGTTTGGAGGTGATGTATTTAACTTAAGTTGATCAAGTGAGACAA
Source organism: Rhinopithecus bieti (assembly GCF_001698545.2). NCBI lineage: Eukaryota > Metazoa > Chordata > Mammalia > Primates > Cercopithecidae > Rhinopithecus > Rhinopithecus bieti. The sequence goes on from NW_016804493.1 coordinate 3,699,554, forward strand.
ACACCTTGCAGGCAGCTGGAAAATTCTAGCAGGCAATTAAAAATTCCAGACAGAAGATTGTTGAGATGTGTTTTTCCTTTAGCACAAATGTGGGAAGTGTCAGCAAAGGCCTTCTCCTGAGGCTCTGGCGAAGGACAGGCACATTTAAGGAGGACATGCACAAAGTCAAGGTCAATGGTGAGACTTTGGAAAAACCCACATAAATGTTCTCTTTCTGGCACACAGTCTCTGACCTTATTTTCATTTTAATACAGTCACATATTTTATAGCCTATTATAAAAGTCAGTTATATTTTATACAGCCAATTATATAATCTATTTTATATGTGTCCCTTTTATTTTATATTGTTACTATTAATTATATATGAATCTTTTTAAAAAGAGATCAAAGAAAAAGGTAGCAGAAAATAACAAGTAATCCTTACATCACTTAAATGTGGTTTTAAGCTAGCTTTCTATTTAAATTATTACATATTTAAGGCTAATAACTCAATTCCCAGTGAGGAAGAAAATCTCTGATAAAATGTCTTACTTGAAAAATAAAAGAAAGTCTTTATAAAAATCATGCTATTTTTTCTATGCCTTTTCTCATGGAACTACATCTATAGAGTAGCCTTTGGAAGGGTTGCAGTTAAAACTCAGAGATAGTGCATGGGAACAGATTTTAAACTATAAAACTGTAAATAGTAAAGTTATAAGCAAATAGAAAGTATTACTACTGCCAGAGCAAACAACTCTTTCCAATGTCATCATACTCAGAATCTAATTAATGGGGAGAAACAGAGAGACTAAGCAAGCTCCACCGAGGCTTTGATGTTTATTTCACAAGCCTCCTGACATTTTGGATAATTATGGATGCCTAAACACCCATCACACTAACTGTTAACTGACATTCAGTCCATATTAATTTTTGCATCGCATTTTTTCATTCCTTTTCCTCCTCCTCAAATGAGTTTTTACCATATTTTATTATACAGACACACACAACTATTCTTTTCATATTGCCATTTTGCATTTCATATTAATAAAGCTGAAGTATTTACATGTTTTTAACAAACTTTTTAGTTTAAAATACTTTTAAGTTACAGAAAAGTTGCAAGAATATTACATAGAGTTCCCATAACGCCCTTTGCCCAGTCCCCTCTCCTATTAACACTTTACAGGTGCCGGGTATGGTGGCTTACGCCTGTAATCCCAGCACTTTGGGAGGCTGAGGCGGGTGGATCACCTGAGGTCAGGAGCTCGAGACCAGCCTGACCAACATGGAGAAACCCCATCTCTACTGAAAATACAAAATTAGCCAGGTGTGGTGGCAGGCGCCTGTAACCCCAGCTACTCAGGAGGTTGATGCAGGAGAATCACTTGAATCTCGGAGGCAGAGGTTGCAGTGAGCCGAGATTGCGCTAATGCACTCCAGCCTGGGCAACAAGAGTGAAACTTTGTCTCAAAAAAACAACACCTTACAGGCATATGATACATTTGTCACAACTAATGAATCACTATTGATATATTATTATTATTGTTATTAACTAAGGCCCATGTTTTATTTGGATCTCCTTAGTTTTTACTAAATGTCCTTTTTGTATTCCAGGATTCCATGAAGGTTACATCATGTTCATTTCATGTTGTTTAGTCATGTGAATCATGTTACATTTAGTCATCATGTCTCCTTAGACTCCTTTTGGTTATGACCATTTCAGGCTTTCCTTGTTTTTTGACAACCTTAACATTTCTGAGAATGGCTGGTCAGGTATTGTGTAGAAGGTTCTATACTTCAGGTAGGTCTAATGTTTTCCCAGAGGTTTTTGAGAGCAGGAACACAGAGGTAAAATGCCATTTTCATTGCATCAAATCAAGGGTACATACCATCAATATAATTTATCACTGACATTAGCTTTGATCACCTAGATGAGGTGGTGTTCATCAGATTTCTCCACTGTAAAGTCCCCATAATATACAGTTTGGAAGTTGTTATACACATCTTACACTTCAGAGGTAGAGAATTATGCTCTACTTCCTTGAATGGGGAAAATCTACATAAATTGTTTGGAATTCTGCTGAACAGGAATCAGTAAGCATTTCGTTCCACTTCATTGGGTGATGACAAGCATGACTTTGAGGCAAAAGCTTAAGTGCTCACATTAAAGAAGTAACCCCACAGGACAGACGTGGCATGCAGGAAGTGGTGAAACAGTAATAAGGGAAGGCCAAAGGAAACGTGTTATTGACTTCGGCAAAACTACAGGCTACTGGCAATGCCACACACACTTCTGAGCAGCCTTATCAGATGCATCTCAGAACTTTCCATTCTGAGAACAAAAGCAGAAAGCTTTTATCCATCAGCTCTCATCCTCTTTGGCACAGCTAGCCTCACAGGCATGCACTGCTCCTCATCCCTCACCACTAGAGTGAGTCCAGTGGACTCCCAGGGGAAGACCATCCATCAGCATCAGGGAAGCCATAGGACAAGAAGCTACAGGGAAGTGATACAGCCCTAGATGAGACCCTATCACACCTGTAGAAAGCTGGACTTGGTCACTGCAATACTGGCTGAGAGAGAGAGGGTGAAGAGGATGTAAGTGTCATACAAAAATTGTCCATATCACAGCACTGGTCACAACAGCAAAGACATGTTATCAACCCAGGTACCCATCAATGATGGAATGAACAAAGAAAATGTGGTATATATACATCATGGAATACTACACAGCCATAAAAACACACACACACACACACACACACACACACACACACACACACACAGCAAAACCATTTCCTTTGCAGCAACATGGATACAGCTAGAAACTGTTATCCTAAGAGAATTAATGCAGAAATAGAAAACCTAATACCATGAGTTATCTTATAAGTGGGAGCTAAAACATTGGGAGCATATGGACCTAAAGTTGGGAACAAAAGACCCTGAGGAATACAAGACGGGCGAGGCAGTGACAGAGCAGGGGCTGAAAACTACCTATGGATATCATGCTCTCCACCTGGGTGACGAATTCAGTCATACCCAAAACCTCAGCATTATGCAATATACCTTTGTAACAAACCTGCACATGTACCCCTGATTTTAAGATAAAAGTTGGAAAAAAGGACAGGTCCAATACACAACTACACATCTTAATTTTAACCATCTCTAAGAGTGAATGAACTTTTTTGGTTTTCAACTGCTAGCTTTTCCCATCTCTTAGCAAGATCGGTCTGTCCCCTGCTGGAGAAGAGGCTCAGGACACACATAAATTGGCATCAGGCAAGAAAGCCAGGAGTCCTGGGCTTCTGATATCTCTGTGATTGCGCCACGTACCACACTTTCAGAGCACATGTACATTCCAGCTGAGGGGAAGCATTCCCATTCTGAGGCTGAGTCTGAGGCCCTTCACACATGTATGCTAATATTTTGTTTAGAGTATTTTGCATTTATATTCATGAGACACGGTGGCTTTTAATTTTCCTTTCTTGTTTATCCTTGACAGTGTTTGGTATCAAGGTTATGCTGGCCTCCTCGAATGAGTTAGGGAGTATTTTGACTTTTTTTCTGTTCTCCGGGAGAGAATGTATAAGATTACAGTCCTATCTTCCTTAAATGTGTTTGGAAGAAGTCATATTTGAAGGCATGTTCACTTGTTTTCTTTGTTGAAACACTTTTAATGATAAATTTCTCTTGTAGGAAAAGAAATATTTTAATTTTCTTTTGTTATTTCTTGAGTGCAGTTTCGTAGGCTGTGGTTTTGAAACATTTTTTCAATTCATTGAAATTCTCAAAATTAGCAGAAAGTTTGTTAAAGTATCCTTATATTTTTGTCTTATTGATTGTATTACATGCTTGTTTTCCATTTTATTAATTAATGCACTTTGGGTTTTTTCCTTCCTTTTGCTTACTTTTGGCTTAATCTGTTGTTCTTTTTGTAGTTTTTTGGGATGAACGCATGGATAAATCATTCATATTTAACCTTTTTCTTCGGTAATATTTGTAATTAAGGCCATCAATTACGGTCTGATCTGCATCTCAAAATTTTGATTTGCAGCATTTTGTTATCATTGAGTTAAAATGTTTCCTAATTTCCATTGAGATTTCTTTTGGAGGAATGTATTAAATTCCAGGCGTTTCTGGCTTTTTAAGTATTCTTTAATTAATGAGTTCTAGCTCAATTCCACTATAGTTAGGGCACTTACTCTGTATGATTTCAATCCTTTGAGATATATTGAAACAATTTATGGTCTAGCATAAATTCAGGTAAATATTCTAAACATACTTAATAAGAAAGTGTATTCTGCAGTTGGAGATATATACATTACACACAGTATATAAACATACATTACATATTTTTTGTTCAAATCTTTTGTATTTTCATTTTTTGCCTACTTGTTCATTAAGCTACAGAATGATATACATTAACAATAGTTTTGTATTTCTATATGTACTGTCTACTTCTATTATTTCTGTCCCTTTTTCTTTATATATTTTTAAAACTCTGTTACTTGGTGCAGAAAATGTCAGGCTCACTATGTGATATTTCCTTTTTGAGGGGATCTTTGTCCCTGAAGGCTGGCTGTCGGTTTCTCTCAGATATGTCAAGTAGTTGGTTTACTAGTTTCTGGAAATGTAGCTAACTACTATGGGCTGAATGTCTGTGTCCCAACAAAACTCATAAGCTGAAGCCCTAATCACCAGTGTGATGGTATTTGGAGAGGAAGCCTTTGGGAGGTAAAAAGGTTTACATTGTCACAAGGGTGGGGCACTCATGATATGATTAATGCTCTTGTAAGAAGAGGAAACAGAGAGAGAGATCTCTTTCCATAAGTATGTACCATGAAAGGTCACGTAAGCATAAATTGAGGAGACGGCTGTCAGTAAGCCAGCAAAAGGGCCCTAACAAGATATCAAATCTGCTGTCAGCTGTATGATATAGCAGCTAACTTTTCTAAAGTAATTATTCATATAGCCAGACACCATGCTAGACTCCACCTATACCTTGAGGTAAGGCGAAGTCCTAGGTAAAATGTATCCCTCAGAGTTTCTTGAGAGATTAAGCTGCGCCTGAGATTTCTGAAATTATTTGGTTTCTTCTTCCTTAAACTGCTTCCCCTGGGCTCTCACAGTTTTCTCCTGGCAGCTATGCCCTCATAAATCACTTGTACCTCAGACATTGCTCCAGGTGTGCTTCTAGGATAGCCCAACGAAAGACACGCTTGATTACTTAACTCATTGTTTATTCATTGCACCTACATGTAAAATTTTCCTACTCAGCACTCTGAAAAATCAGATGGCTACTAAAAGAAATGTTCATGTATTAGCGATGTTTAATTTTCTGAATATATTTTAATCGACCAAATGTGAGCCACTGTATCAATTTCAGTTGGATCACATTTATATTTTGAATTCCTGTATTTTATGAAAGCTGAAGACATCTCCTAAGGCAGGAGCATCCTGTGTCATCTTGTTTGAGGAAAACTTAGAAGCATAATCTGCCTTAAGGTACTCCCCTTACCTTCTTATTGAAGGGCTACTAATTTCTCTTGCTCACATGCTTTAAAGATTTCTAAGACTGAGAAAGAGAAGACAGCTACGTTGCCAATAGAATATTACATATAAAAAGAGTATGTTGTCATAGAATTTAGAGATCCTCAAATTCAATCCTCTACCAAGGGGGAAAAAAGAGAGGTAATGTCATTTCCTCAAAGCCATTCACACTTTAGTATTATTATCTAGTTTTCCTGATTTCAGAACTATACATCACTTAGGATTAGCTACTTGGCGTACTCCCATGGATGATACCATCAGATTGATTTAGAGCTGAAGACTGTGGGCCATAGAGCAGACAAGGACGATAAAGAGTAAGACGGAAAAAGCACCAAGATGCTGGCAGGGAGATCAGAGAAGCTGGAGCATTTTCTAAGGAAGGGGCCAAAGAGGAAGGGCAATATCTAAAGCCAGGAGGGAACTGGCCAGGCAGGTGGACAGTCATCTATGGTGTTAAATCAAAAGAATCGACACAAAAATAGAAGTGAGTCTATATTAATCTCAGAAGTGGCAGCAAACTCTCCACTGCTTTAACAAATAGACAGTATCAGCATGTTTAGAAATAAATGCGTAAAACTTCACTTATTTTTATTTCACTTTCTCAAGGCTGGTATACAAAATATAATCTATTAGCACAAGTGATACATCACTGATCATAAAATTAATCTGGAATTGTATTTTCCAACCTTTATCAAAATGTTAATGTTTCAGTAAGCTCTTTTTAAACTTCACAAACTATATCCAGACTGCTAAGAAAAAAAAAAAGTAAAAATATTTTAAATAAAACCATCATATCGCCCTAATTCACAGACTTTGACTAAGGATATATCAGAATGTTTTAGCTTTACTTCAATCTAATAACAAACATTAAGAAAACTCATTGTTTGACTCTGTTTTGCTTTATAATTAATCAGGAATACTGCCAGACATAGTGGCTCAGGCCTGTAACCCCAGCACTTTGGGAGGCCGAGGCAGGCAGATCACTTCAGGTCAGGAGTTCAAAACCAGCCTTGCCAACATGGAGAAACCCCGTCTCTACTAATAATACAAAAAGAAATTACCTGGGTCTAGTGGTGCATGCCTATACATCCAGCTACTCAGGAGACCGAGGCACAAGACTCGCTTGATCCCACAAGACAGAGGTTGCAGTGAGCTGGGATTGTGCCACTGCACTCTAGCCTGGGTGACAAAGTGAGACTGTGTCTTAAAAAAAAAAATGTGGGGCGGGGGGGATAAATTGGCTCCTCCCAGCATAGTTCTGTGGAGGTCAGAATTCCCTGAGATTACCTTTATATAATGAGTACATATAGTTTGCTAAAATGGGGTTAACTGGCAGGACACACTTTGAAACTGGTTAATGTTTGCACAGCACTGTGTTTTTGTAATGTATGTGGTCCCATCACGGTGCCAACATCATTTTCAGAAAGACAGTACCATCTCACTGTTATCCCTGTTCTTCCCATAGGAAATTAAAGTTTAGTGGCGAAATATCTCACCAATCCTTAAGGGAGTAAAATGTGGTAGGGATTAAGACCCAAGAAAACTGAATTAATTACAGATAAGTCTAACACCAAAGAAGTCGCTCCTCACCTAAAATTTTATGATCTGCAGGAAAGAATACAAAAGAGAAGGAGAGGGGAAGAGCCGAAGTCCAAGTGTGTCTGGGAAGCAAGTTCTGTGACTGTTAGGGGTGACTATTCAGAGTTTGAGTCAGATTAGCACCCCCAACACAATGTTAAGAGCTGTACCCCTGTGAATTTAAGACAGGGCCCAAATCCAGAAAAAATTAGGGCACAAGACAGAAATATCAGGCAGTGCTAATAAATCACACCACAGTCAGGATCAGCAGGAAGGCAGGGGACCCTTGCAGTTCAAGTAATTTTTCAGTTGCCAAAGACATACTCTCAGCACATCAGATTCTGAATATCACGAGTTGGTCTAGAAGCAAATAAATTGCTGGCATGTTCTGTTCTCTGACAAACTCCACAAGTACAGGGCATCTCCAGTGCAACAAACTCAGTCAGTGAAGTTCACCCGCTCCAGCCTGGTCATGGGACCTCTCAGGCAAATGTCAAACTCACACCAATTGTGCCAGCCAGGTCTCCCTTTCCCTAGGCTTGAGATTTTTCAATCCTGTACAAAGGTTATCTCTTATTCTTTCTTCATATAGAAAGTATTGGTTATTAAATATATTAACACTATGATTTTAAAAGTTTAATTATTATCAAGGTTTTATTCATTTATTTATTTATTTATTTTTTGAGATGGAGTCTCGCTCTGTTGCCCAGGCTGGAGTGCAGTGGTGTGATCTCAGCTCACTGCAACCTCCGCCTCCCAGGTTCACGCCATTCTCCTGCCTCAGCCTCCCGAGTAGCTGTGACTACAGGCACCTGCCACCACATCCGGCTATTTTTTTTGTATTTTTAGTAGAGACGGGGTTTCACTGTGTTAGCCAGGATGGTCTCAATCTCCTGAACTCATGATCTGCCCGCCTTGGCCTCCCAAAGTGCTGGGATTACAGGCGTGAGCCACCGCACCTGGCCTATAAACGTTTTTTTTATATAATATGTTTAACACTGGGAAATATCTACCTCAAGAAAAAGCACCTACTACTTTTTATCTTTAGGGATCTATCCTCTTAAGCACTGACATGCAGCATGCATAGCTTGGAAGATTTATTGAAGCATAATAGTTGTTTGCAAAGCAGCACAACAATTTAGGGCAGTCAAAATTGCCAAACAATGCTATATGGAACATTATAATTATTCTTAGTAGAGATCCATCCATGAATGGGAGTCATCTCTGTCAATTAACCAAGTAAGTTAATTCCGCTATAGATAAATGTTTGATTTTAATATCAAATTCTATAGGTATTGGGAAGACATTGCTTAACAAGCATTTAGAATAGAAGGGTGCAGTTATGGTTTAAAAAAGAGAAAATGGAAAAATAAAGACAAATATCCAATTTTTAACATCAGGAAATATTATGATAGACAAATATCCAATTTTTTAACATCAGAAAACATTTTTTTTTGTAAATAATCTGTTTTTTTTTATTTTTTTTTTATTATACTTTAAGTTCTAGGGTACATGTGCATAACGTGCAGGTTTGTTACATATGTATATTTAGAAAACATTCTTATCTTACAGAATAGGTGAGAGGAAACTCACAGTATTTGTCAGCTTATGGAATCCATCTTTTATATAAAGAGGTGTACATATAAATGTTCTACTCATACATATAAATATATTATTTTTGCTTTGACCAATCATTTTATTTACTATTATTTTTCCTGTACACAAATATATCAATTTGCAATCACTCATTTCCAAGGTTGTCCAAGTATATTAAAATAAAGACTTACATTTGGATTATAACACTACTAAAAGATGTGGATTCTTCATATTCTGGATTCTAAATGTACTAAGGACACATTTAGACTATCAACTGGGATACTAGAACCTACTTGAACTCCACATTGACAACACTAAGAGTCAATGTATACTTAATTTAAATTGTCCTTTAAAATTTAAGCTATACTGAAACTCCAACAATGAAAATACTATACAGCTATCTTTCCTGGATAACCTTATCGCTATTCCTGGATTCCTGCTGGATGGTTGATTGGATTCAAGAGTCACATGACTAATCTCTTTAGCAAAATTTGTCTAACCCATCCTTGATGTTCTCTTCAGAGGATGCGAAATTTCCCATCTTCTGCAATATGAATAGGCCAAGAATTTTCCAAACCATCAAGTCTGATTGCCTTTTTTGCTTATCAGTTTCTTTCTCAATGTGTATTTCCCTCACACATTTTGCTATAAGCTTAAGGAGAAACAAAGGCATACCTTTTCTATTTTGCTTAGAAAGCTCCTCAGGTAATAGTTTTTTTTTTGTTTGTTTGTTTTGTTTTTGGTTTTTTGTTTGTTTGTTTGTTTTTTGAGATGGAGTCTCGCTCTGTCGCCCAGACTGGAGTGCAGTGGCTGGATCTCGGCTCACTGCAAATTCCGCCTCCTGGGTTTACGCCATTCTCCTGCCTCAGCCTCTCGAGTAGCTGGGACTACAGGCGCCTGCCACCTCACCCGGCTAGTTTTTTGTATTTTTTAGTAGAGACGGGGTTTCACCTTGTTAGCCAGGATGGTCTCGATCTCCTGACCTCGTGATCTGCCCGTCTCGGCCTCCCAAAGTGCTGGGATTACAGGCTTGAGCCACCGCCAGCTCCTCAGGTAATTATCTAAGTTCCTGGTTTATAAGCTCTAATCTCTACCCAACACTAGAACACAATTCAACCAAATTTTCTACCACTCTATAACCAGGATTGCTTTCCCTCCTGCGTCCAATAACATGACCCTCTTTTCTTTCTGAACCCTTGCCAGATACACTTTAAACCTTTGTATTTACACCAACAGTCGTTTCAAGGCAATCTAAGTTTTTTTCTATCATGTGCCTCAAAATTCATCCAACCTTTGCTCATTACTCAATTCCAAAGCCACTTTCCTATTTTAAGGTATTTATTCCAGTGGCACTAAACATCTAGTACCAAACTCTGTATTTGTTTTCAAGGGCTGCAGTAACAAAGTGCTACAAACAGGGCATCTTAAAAGAATGTAAGTTTATTCTCTCAAAGTTCTGGAAACTAGAGGTCTCAAATCAAGATGGCTGCAGGCAGGGCCGTACTCCCTCTGTGGGCTTAGAGAAGAATCTCTCTTTGTCTCTTTCTAACTTCTGATGGTTGCTGGCGCTCCTTCGCATTTCTTGGTTTGCAGATGTATCACTTCAACCTCTGCTTCCATCTTCGCCTAGTCTATTCTGTCTTATCTGTCTCTGTGTCTCTCCAAATCTCACACTCCTTATAAGGACACCAGTCATTGGATTTAGCCCCCCACCCCTTAATCCAGTATGGCCTCATCTTAACTTGACGATATCTGATAAGACCCTACGTCCAAATAAGGTCACCTTCATTGGTATTTGCGTTAGGATTTAAATCTTTTATGAGGACACAATGCAACCCGTAACAGCACACATGTGGCGAAATTAAATTAGCATACTTCAAATGGAAAGTATGTTTAATGGTAATCCTCCCCTCTCCTCCCCTCCCTCTCTCTCTTTTGAGACACAGTCTCACTCTGTCACCCTGGAGTACAATAGCACAATCTTGGCTCACTGTAACGTCCACCGCCTGGGTTCAAGCAATTCTTGTGCCTCAACCTCTTGGGTAGCTATGACCACGGGTGTATACCACCATGCCTGGCTAACTTTTTTGTATTTGTAGTAGAGATGGAGTTTTGCCATGTTGCCCAGGCTGATCTCAAACTCCTGAACTTAAGTGATCCTCCTGCCTCAGACTTTCAAAGTGCTGGAATTACAGGTCTGAGCCACGGCACTCAGCAATGGTAGCCTTTTTTGATCTCCTTCCCTCATTACTAGGGCCCTACTCATTTTCACAGTATTATCCTTGACACCTCTTATCCCACAGATGGAAAATAAGTGAGTAAATTTCTCAATTTTTTGTTCTATTCTTTAGCTCTAAGTTTTCATAATTTTGTAGGAAATAGGTCATTCTGTGTATCTAAGATACTAGGACCTTTATTCGCTGATTTAGTTTATTTACATATGACTGTAGACTTGGCTGAACGCTTTTTCCTAGCCTGACTGAAATACTATGAGAAATGTTTCAATACTAGAAATAAAATATAGCCTTTAATAAATCACTGAAAATCTGATGTTCCTTTGTGAAAACTTCATGTAATTAATAGGGAAAAAAAGAAAAACTAAATAAAAAAGAAAAATGTAATCAAGCAGGTTGACAACCAGCAAAAGATAATTAAAATGATCCTGTTTTGTGTCTCGGTTTCATTAACATGTAAATGAGATTCATGAAGTTTGATATTGTGTTTTACCAAGAGCCATAGAAATGAATTAAGAATGAAAATGAGTCCCACTGATGGAGACTCCTGATGATTATATAAATTAATGAAAAATATGATTTGATCTAATTAATAACATACATTTTTGTGATGTATTGAACCACAACAAAGGAAATCAAGATAAACAGGTAAATTAAAACGTTGTGTTCCTTTCACTGGCCCACATTCTGTGAAGCTTTTATGACTCAGATGAAGTGGTGGTAAATGTCAAACTCTGCTTTTCTTTATAAAGAAGCACAGGATGGAGACCCTATTCTAGGATTAGCATTGCAATAACAGCATTCCTGCTGGCCGGTCCACAGGGACAAGGTCTGGAATGGCCATCAGAGAGGCTAGGAAAGTCCACTGATTGGTCAGGGATTCCGAATTTCAAAGAGGAAGAGACAGTCCTGTGTGACCAATAACTCTCACTGCAAGTCACTCAAAAGGAACAGGCTAGCATTATCCACTCAAATATATTCAAGCACCCCCCCAACTTCCTATTTGATAGAAGGATCTCAGTTCTCACTCTCCATTGACATCTTCACATTCAGAAGCACACACAAGTGGGTATCTCCAATAATATGAAATGAAATCTTTAAACTTAAGCTTAAAATCATGTTAAAGTGTTATATCTGGATTGTAATGAGAACTATGTGTGATATATATCATGTATACCAGATGGCAAAATACACACACATACATACACATTTACCTATTTGTCATGTCCAATGTTCAGTGTGCCCAAGCATTAAGCACATATTAAGGATAACATCAAAGAGTAAAATTAGAAGTGACTGACTGATGTTGGCATGAGAGGAAGAGGATAATAAATGGAAGCAAAACGGTTTTAATAATGCATGTTGTTGTTGTCCACTTTCTATGATTGTTAAAATGTTTTCTGTATTAGTACTGCCAAGCGTGATCACAGTGATCCTCTGTCTCTAAGTACACAATGTTTTTGAAATTCTGTCTTACTTCTACAGCAAGGTGCCATTTAATTATCTTTAGTTTCCTTTTAACATATTCAAGTGTCTTTAAGACAGGGTCTCACTCTGTCACCTAGGCGCTAGTTCAGTGGCACAATCATAGCTCGCTGTAGTCTCCCAACTGCTGGGTTCAGTGATCCTCTTGCTTCAGCCATAGCTGGGACTACAGGCACACACCACAGGCGAATTTATTTTTTATTATTTTGTAGAGACAAGGTCTGGCCGTGTTGCCCAGGCTGGTCTCGAACTCCTCACCTCAAGTGACCTTCCCACCTCAGCCTCCTAAAGCGTTGGCATTATATGCATGAACCACCACACCTGGCTGAGTACTCCTAAAGGACCATGAAAATCTTATTATGTTCCTATTCTTCAACTGATAAGAAAATCAACTGCATTGAGAATCCAAAACACTGGGGATTGTTATTTTAAATAATTAGCATTTTGAAAATTACTTAACTTGAAACTGAAGGCCAATTAAGTTTTCATCCCTAATGTGCCCATAAGGACTGTATATTATTGTAGAAAATATTTTGTAAGATATATAAAAAGCTCGTCAGATTGAAGGAACTCAACTCTCTGTAACATAGGATGTGTCTCTTTCACATTCCAGAACAGAAGCTAGATGTCATATACATCTCATGAGTTTTAACCATTTGCTTATTTAGACATTTACTTTTACAATATATCATTCATAATGATTTTATGCAAAGATAATGAAAAACTAGTGAGATTTTCTATGGGCCAGTCAGAGGAGAAAAGCAGACTCACCATCTCTTCTATTCAGCCTTGCAAATCCAGGACCATGACTGCTGGAGAGCTCGGAAGAACTGCTGAAGGATGCCTGAGGCAAGGCAGACACAAGAGGATCATCACAGTCATCTGCCAGGAGGAACAACACCACATTAGGGTTAGTTCGTGCTGATGGCTTTCGTGGAATCAACAGACAAAACAACAAACAAGGAAAACAACAACATCAAAAACTAGGATCTAAGATCTCTCAAAATATGCCTACTACTTATAAGGGCTATTCTACTAGAAGTCCAATAAGTTCAGTGAGAAAAGAAAAAGAACTTGAAGACAGGAGAATATGAAAATATTTTTAAAATCATAAAATTATATAATAAAATAATATCTTAAGGTAGAAGGGATTATACCTCATTATAAAAGATTCGCAAATTTAGCTGTATGAAAATGAAACACTTAAGGTTTCCAAAAGACACTGTAAAGAAATTAAAAAGAAAAATCACAAAATGCAGAAAGTACTTGAACAACCTATAACCTACTACACAATTAGTATTCCAAATAAAGGAAAGTAAAATACAAAATAAAGTAAAACAAAAACCACCTTTAAATCATGACACACATTAACAAAAATAACACAAGGCACGATCAGACTTCACAGCACAGCCTGGTGTGGTGGCTCACACCTGCAGTCCCAGCACTTTGGGACGCTGAGGCAGGCGGATTACTTGAGGTCAGGAGTTCAAGACAAGCCTGGCCAACATGGTGAAACCCCACCTCTACTAGAAATAAAAAATTAGCAGGGCGTGGTGGCACACGCCTGTAGTCTCAGCTGCTAGGGAGGCTGAGGCAGGAGAATCGCTTCAACCCAAGAGGCAGAGGTTGCAGTGAGCCAAGATCACACCACTGCACTCCAGCCTGGGTGACAGAGTAAGACTCTGTCTCAAAAAACAGACTTCACAGCACAGATCCTATATAAATTGAGCCTCAAACTTATCAGCAAAAAGAGATGTAAACTGGGACTACAAAAGGATACTAATTTACGGACATTAGACTGGCAAAATGTAGGCCAAGAGAAGCTCTGACACATTGCTCGTGGGAGTATAAACTTGAGCAACCACTTTAATAAAAACCACTTTTCATTAGTTGTATATCTGAACTTTCCCATACCCTATGTTCCACCAGTTCCTTTAATATACGTAGGTCCTCCTATGATGAACCCTCCATCTCAAGGAGTTTTGTCTTTTTACCCAAAGGTGATATACAAATACTAGTAATTTTGTGTCCGTGAAAATAAAAAAGTACTCAGAGGAGCTTGCATTTGTGCACCAGGAGACATGTATGATTTCTAGCAACGTTGCTTATAATAGCAAAAAAAAAAAAAAAAAAAAAAAAATTGACAACCAGATATCCAATGGCCAAAGAACAAATAAAACATAGTGCTTTTCAAAACAGAATAATATACACCAGCAAAAGAAACAACACCACCAAACAGAATAGTTGAATCTTAGAAGCGACGTTTTTGAGGAAAACTAGTAATAAAATAATATATAATATGTTGATCGTTTTGAAAATCTTAAAAAGCGGCCGGGCGCGGTGGCTCAAGCCTGTAATCCCAGCACTTTGGGAGGCCGAGACGGGTGGATCACGAGGTCAGGAGATCGAGACCATCCTGGTCTACACGGTGAAACCCCGTCTCTACTAAAAAATACAAAAAACTAGCCGGGCGAGATGGCGGGCGCCTGTAGTCCCAGCTACTCGGGAGGCTGAGGCAGGAGAATGGCGGGAACCCGGGAGGCGGAGCTTGCAGTGAGCCGAGATCGCGCCACTGCACTCCAGCCCGGGCGACAGAGCGAGACTCCGTCTCAAAAAAAAAAAAAAAAAAAAAAAAAGAAAATCTTAAAGAGCAAAGCTAAGTAATATTGTATGTTGTGTTGTTTGGGGACATATATGAGTTTAAAAAACTACTTTTACAAAAAGAAAGGGAATTTACAAAACTCAGGATCTTGATTACCTTGAGGAAAAAGCGGAATCAGCATACATGTATACAGTTTTAGTGTGATGGAATGCTCTAATTTGGGGGTAGGTGGTGTCAGAGGTGTTAGAACCAGAGTGACTCCATCATGAGTGAGGGCCAGGGAAACGAGGCTGAGACTTGCTAGGCTGCATTCCCAGAAAGTTAGGTATTCCTAGCCTCTAGATGCTTAGAGTTAAGGGAACAGATTGATAATGTTTACTAAACAGACCCAGACTTAGGCGTGTCCTGATATCCCAGTATCTTGAGAACAAAAGCATTCCTAATTTTGCTTTAAAGATATTAATTGATTCTTGCAAAATATAGTAATTAAGAAAATTAATCCTTTATCACGAACCCTTGTAGCAGAGCTCATCTCCCTATGATCTTTTCTAATCCTATATATACACACACACACACACACACACACACACACACACACGACCCAAGTATTTGTACCAAGGGTGGACGCATTATTCCTCTTACTTTCAGGAATGCCCTACTCTGTCTATGGAGCTGCTGAACTTTCACCACTTTACTTTCTTAATAAACCTGCTTTTGCTTTGCATTGCTGACTCGCCCTGAATTCTTTCTTGTGCAAGATCCAAGAACCCTTTCTTGGGGTCTGGATTGGGACGCCTTTGTGGTAATAGTGGCATAGTCACCGGCTTCTAATTATGTTTCATATGAAATATATAACATACACATGCACAAGCACATACATTTACATATGTATCAACATGTATTAATGTGTATACATATTTATCATCTATCTACCCTTTTATGTGTATCACATATATTGCTTCTAATATTAAAAGATAAAGCACAAAGAACGAGGGAAAGCATAAGAATAATCTCATGTGTATCATGAAATCCATACACGTTTAATTTATTCAGCCAATTCCTCATTCGATGTCATCTTTAAAGCATTTGCATTTTACACTCTTAAGTTGTTCCCATTTTTGCTCTAACCAGGAAAATATTTCTCTCCCATTTAGTTTTTAACATATACATTCTGTAATTTAAAATTATACAGGGTTACTGTCCCAAATGTTTTCATTGTGATTTAATTTAAATAAAATAAACCTAAAATTATCTAGATTCACCTGAAATTTTATTAAGTTTATTATACCTGAACCTAATTTGTTCTTGAATGCCTTTCCCAAGAACTTACCTGAGGTAGCATTTTACTTTTCAAGATTGTCTCAATTTCATTCAAAGTCTACTTTTTCTTACTCTTACCTTAAATCCTTTCACCATTACAACAGACAGCTCCTGCATGTCTATTGACTAGCTTAAGTACTAACGCCAGCCAATCCAGTTGTAATTCAAGAACGAAGAGTGCAGACATAGACAAATATACAAGCCATGGAGGGGTGAAGGAAATTCTGATTATTGCCAATTACAGCAACAACAAAAATGTTTTAGTATGCTGTGGAAACTATGGCGTGTATGTTTACACACACAAGTGAGTGCATTCCATATATGGAAGGAGGGCTCATATGTGGGTGTGTGTTTACTAGAACTAGGAATTTTTAAAATCATTTGCAGCTTGCGGGTATAAATGTGGTGAAAAGGGTATTTAATTGCAATTCACAATCAATTATGTAGATTCAGGTTGATGTTTTGGATGTAATGCCTCTCCGGTGCAATCACTCTAGGGAACATATATTTATTGTTCATTTGTTTTTTCCAACTATAAATTAAGAATCAATATTGTTCTACGTCTAGCTTTAAAAGAGCAGAATTAAAACAAAAGAAGGGGTACTTCTTCCATTTGTAGGGAGAAAGGCATGTAATATGCAAAATGGAAGGGCACACAGGGGGCTTGTGATATTTGGTCAAGTTTTGGTTGTTGACCTTGGTGGTTACATGGCCTTATTATTCTTCACCGTGAGCATATACCTGCCCCTACAATCTGTTGTATGTTTATTTGACAATGATATATTGTAGTTATTCTCACAGAACTAATAATAACTAAGACACATTTTGAGAGCACTCTGTGCTAGGAAGTTATAATCCTGCCACACACAGTAACTAATCTTTACCCCTCCTTGTTGATATATTGATGTTATTCTCTTACAGATGAGATCATTGAACACAGTTCTATTAATTTGCTCTTCTCATTGTGGTAGAACCATATCTGTAACACGAGTCAGGGGCCAGAATCCACCATGTAAGAATACCATGACTATAATTATTATTTCTTTAGGTTTGAAGTGTAGGAATTCCATCAGACACCATAATAGCATGAATAGATTCTCTCTCAAGGAGTGTGTACTCCAGTTCCAGGTTTGCCAGGCTATTTATTTCCCATTTGATCTTCAATAGTCTTGACAAGAGAGGAAGGGAACCTCAAAGAGTAATAATCAGCCTGGAGTAAACATGACATTTTTCTCTACATAATAAATTGGAATTCTGGATTAAGCATAAGTCTCCTAAGTCCAGAAAACCAGTTTTCTCTGACTGCACCAACAAAACACAGGATCTAGACCAGAAAAGCTAAGGACCACATTCCAATTCCAGAGGTTCTTAACCAGAGATAATTTTGCCCTCCTGCTCCCCACTTCCAGTAAACATTAGCAATATCTGAAGACAGCTTCGTCACCACAACTAAGAGAGCATACTTCTGGCATCTACTGGGTTGAGTCCAGGGGTGCTATTAAACATTAGACAAAGCACAGGGTAGCCTTCTACCACAAAGAATGGCCTGGTCTCAAAAAGTCAGTAAGTGCCAAGGTTGAGAAACACTATTCTACAATCTGGTAAAGCAACTCAGCAAACTAGTCTTCTCCTGGAGTGATCTCTCAGCTAGAACTTCCAATGATTATTAGCTCCAATTTTCAGCTAATTTTCAGATGCAAATAAAGATTATTCAGTGCACGTGGGTATACAGGCATTTAAGTAGGGGCTTTTCAAACCGGAAATAACATTTTAACTATTTCAGCCTAAAACATAATTGCATTTTTAAAAAATTAAGTGCTATATCAGATTGGCTTATCATCCTGGTCCCTTTACTGCTGAGCCACGGCAAGATTCTTGGTAAAAAGGGGTACAGGAGACCATGGAAGTCTCCATTCACTAGTGAAATTTAGTAATAGAGCAACCAAACATTTCATGGAAGGTCGTACGATTGAAAATGCAGCTGGGTACTTTCAGTTCATCATTGTTTTCTTCTGTTAGAGAAGAAATGAACATGCTTATCCAAAACTGTATTACATTTTATTTGACTTTTCTCAGTCATTTTAGAATTTCCACATTAACCTTGATATCAGTTGCAAACAGTGAAACTATAGCTTTAGTCTTTTCATTAAAAAATTTATATACACTAGTTACATCTACAATATGTTTTAATGAATTCTGTTAGAATATCTACATTAGAAAAAAGTATGCTGAGTCATTTTCATACACATACACCATATACACACAAATCTATGGCTTTCTGTTCAACATCTCAGAAAAGTCACTATTTACTCTACATGACAGAAAAACTTAACATTGTCATTAAAACATCGATGGTAAATTAGATCTCTGGCAGATTGTATATACAGAAAATCTCAATAGCCTCCTTCAATATAGCTTGCATCTTTATTGATGCAAGGTATACTGAAAATATTTTAATATAGCTCTATTAATGACAATTTTATTTTACAAAGGGCTTTAATGCATAATTCTCATAAGCAAATAAAAGCTGTTCAGTTTTTAATAAAAGTAATTCAATTTTCTTAACCTGTGTGTAATACTACCTGTACTAAGATAATAGGTATATATTATTAGGTGCTACATTCTCAGTGCTTTACATGCATTAACTCATTTGATCCTGACAAACGCCCAATATATTTGATATTATTAACTCTAGGGACACTTGAGGAAAAAAGAGCACAAGAATTAAATAATTAAATTAGGTAAATTAAACAATTTACCTAAGGACCCATGACTAACAGGTAGTAGAAAGTGTATTTAAACTCAGGCAATATGGTGCCGGATCTTCTATTCTGAGCCAATACTTTGTCGAAACAAGTACTGGCAACCTAAAATACACTTGAAAAAAAAAAAAAAATATATATATATATATATATATATATTTTTTTTTTTTTTTCAAGTGTATTTTAGGTTGCCAGCACTTGTTTTGACAAAAAATTGGGTCAGAATAGAAAAT
>NW_016804493.1:3719105-3721777 GCF_001698545.2 Rhinopithecus bieti
TATATGGTTGATTTTCAGTAGTAGCTTAGTTGCCACTGAGTAGTCATCTTCTCGGTTATTTGGAAGACATGCCAAAATTAGTTGCATGCCTGCTAATGAATCATATGTCCCATAAAAATATGCATTGGAGAATACACTAGAAAAGACAGAATAGGTAGCAAACATAGTTTAAATCATCAAAACTCCTCACACACCAGAGGTAGGGGTGAGACCTTTTATCAGGAAGCTTTGGAAAGATCGCAGTCTCGTTCCTATCAGAAAACATTTATTTAGACCTACTCCAAATAAGTCCATTGATAGATTCAGGATTAAGGAATGGCCTCCCCCTCAAAAAATCTATTTTCTTGAACAAAACATTTTATTCCAATCTATATTAACATTTCCATCTAGTTAAAATTGGAAATCATCAACATATTTAAGAAAGTTTGGAATTATGTTTGTATGTATCAAAAATTATTATTTATAAGTCAAGATTTCCAGAGATTTTGACAATGATATTGTTCCCTAACCATAAACCCAGTCTGGGCTACTGCTACAAATTTCAGGTTCGTTTCAGGATTCCAGGTGGAGTCTTGTCTCCTCGCCCTGGCATGACACACAACCCAGTACCTGATGTACCTCTGTTTCCTGCCCAATGAGAGACTGAATACACAAATGAGAAATGGCCAGTCTACATGCAAAAAACAGAACCTGTAGCAACCAGTCCAGGAAACCAACCTACTATCTACAGGAACGAAGCCAGACTTCTGTCTGAAGCAACCAGTCCAAGAAGCCAAATAATAACTCCTATAGCAATTGGCCCCTGTATTAGTCCGTTTTCATGCTGCTGATAAACACATACCTGAGACGGGAAAGGAAAAGAGGTTTGACTGAACTTACAGTTCCCCATGGCCGAGGAAGCCTCAGAATCACGGCGGCAGCAAGAGAAAATGAGGAAGAAGCAAAAGTGGAAACCGCCGATAAACCCATCAGATCTCATGAGACTTACTCACTATCACGAGAATAGCACGGGAAAGACCAGCCCTCGTGATTCAATTACCTCCACCTGGGTCCCTCCCACAACACGAGGGAATTCTGGGAAACACAATTCAAGTTGAGATTTGAATGGGGACACAGCCAAACCATATCAGCCCCAAATAGCCAGGACTTAATAATTTAAGCTTCCCTCATTTTTGCCCTTGTTTCCAATTTAGAACTGGCTGAATATGTTTAGGAGATAGTCAGAAACTTCTGCTAAGTACAGAGAAAGCCAAATGTATACCATTAACTGATCCCATAGGATGCCCCACTTCTGGCCAGTCTGCCTACAGCTTCACCTAGCCAAGGCCTCCAGCCAGGGCATACCTGAGCCTGTCCCTTTACTCCACTGTAAAGCTTTCCTCTCCTCTGCCTGCTTTTGAGTCTCTGCCAAACTCAAATGGTGGTGGCCAACCACCTTGCTGCAGCAAACCCTAAATAAACAGCCTCTGCTTGATTTCCTTTGGGTGGGCATCATTTATCACCATACCATGGAGCTCTCCCCAGCTCTGCCATCTCATCCGCACAGCTGCAGCTGTATAGTCTACCCTCAGCACCAAAAAAGAGCCACCAAAGTCAATTTTAAGCACCCAGAAGACACAAGTATGTTTAAAAAGCAGAATCAGCCACCTGGTATAAAGTATTATAGGCCAGGTGTGATCGCTCATGCTTTTAATCCCAGCACTTTCAAGGCCAAGGTGGGAAGATCCTTGAGGCCAAGAGTTCAAGATCAGCCTAAGCATGATGTCAAGACCCATCTCTAAAGAAAAAATAAAAATAGCCTGGCATCCTAGCTACTCAGGCGGCTGAGGCAGGAGGATCTCTTAAGTCCAGGAGTTTGAGGCTGCCCTGAGCTATGATCACACCACTGCATGCCAGCCTGGACAATATAGCAAGACTCCATCTCTAAAATAAAATTAAAAATAAAAATAAAATTATATGGATCAGCTCCAGGTTGCAGGGTTGTCACATCTCTGTAGTGTGCTTCTTCAGTGATTCATCCTAATTGCCTGGCAGCATCACCTCAGGGAGATTTAAAATTTCCCTTGATTGTGTCCCACAGCCAGAACCATGCTGGTTTGGAAACCACTGAAATAGAGTTGCAAATTAATTTCTATCCAGTGGAGAGTGTTGTTCCTTTCAAAATGTCTTTACGCTTTCCATACTGTTTCACGGAACTGGGAAGGAACACAGTCCGAAGGACTGAAGGAACTTTTGCGGTGTCACACCACAGCCCTTTCTCCCTGTGTAGTAGCCATGGTGCCTGACGGTGTGTGGAGGAAGCTGCTGCACCATCACATTCTGATGAGAAAAAGAATAAGTTTAGGGAAAACTGACAATACACCTAGGATTGAATAAAATATAATTTTTCTAAGCATAGGTGACAACATATGAGCCAATCCTGGCATCTCGCCTCCTCTCATCATTACCTAAAATGATATTTCAACTCAATTAAATGCCATGAGTGTAGACTACTATGCAATTCTTTAGCTTCTTTAAGTATTAATTTGACATTGACATGAAAATTAACATTTACTTGTGAATCCTGGTTTTAAATATTTGAAATAACACAAACATGAGCTTCTAATTCTGTCAGTCGTTGGCTTAAATCTAAAAAAAAAAAAAAAAAAAAAAATTGCCGCAATTTAAAAAAA
>NW_016804493.1:3723519-3732909 GCF_001698545.2 Rhinopithecus bieti
AAAAAAAAAAAAAAAATTGCTGCAATTTAAAACAAGTCACTATTTATCAGTATGTTTTCCCAGAGCTAAACTAAAGACAGGGATAATTTTCTAGTTATCAAGTAATTCATTTAGACAGCAGACTATAAATTTCTATGCATTTTCTCCTATAGGAGCCATGAGTAGATTATATATATAATTGTTAATTATCTGTGATGTTATTGAGCTAAGCTTTCATTTGGAGGCAAACACTGGCTTACATGCTCCAAGTTATAGCCTGAGTTCGAATAGCTTTTCCAATTAATCTTCACAATTAATGGATTAATGAGAAGGCAGTTAACTTTTAACGACAGCACAGCCAGGGGCTGATTGATTTTAGAGGTTTAATAGCAACTATTTTAAGTCCAGATATTAGGACAAAGAGACCAATCAAAGGTAAAGGGGTAGAAGAAATAATAATTTTTTAGAAAGTAAAGAGAGCATCAGAGATCTAGAAATCTGCACACATTACAGACTTTTATTGACAGATAATTTGGCCTTATGTGACACCATGTCACAAAATTTGATATCAGGAATAGTGAAAAGAATATCTTCATGGGGTAAGCATTTCTGGAGTTTGGTATATATACATGCATTTAAAATAGATAGTCAGGAGAATTAGAGGATCAAAAGTTATTTTAAAAAATATATCCAAAGATGCTGAAACAGATTTCCACTTTTCCCACAATGATAATACCAATTTAGTCTCCATTTCATCACACACACCTCAGCTAGGTTTGCTGATTTACTAAGTGAACAAATTGTAGTTGTTGCGTATTTGTATTGTTGCTTTGATTAATGCGGTCAAACAGTATTTTCCATATGTTGTTATTCATTCTCAATACCTGCAAATTGTCTGTCATTATCCTCTGTTTTCCCACTTAGAAACATAATTTAAATTAATTACAGTATTATACACATTGTTGGCCAAACATATTTGTTTCAGATGCTTTTTCTGTTTTTATGTTCACTTTTAATTTTGCTCATGCTTTTTGTATTATTCAACAAAGTACTTTTGTTATTGTTAGGCTATGGCTGTGTGTTTAACCATGTACTGTAATCAAACATTTGTCTCTTTGTTAGTGATCTACTTAAGCACTGCGAAAACATGGGCTCTGGATTCAGAGAGGCCAGTCCTCAAATTCCTGCTCTGGTACCTCCCGAGGTCTGATACATACTGCTTCAACCTGATGTGCCTCTACCTGCAAAGTGTACATAAAAAATATCCCCTTCACAACAGAACTGTGAGAACTTCATGTTATACCATACATAACATTTTAAAAGTACAGAGTAGGTACGCAAAATAATCCATCCCCTTTCTTCTTTTACTTCCCAATACCATTAAGCAAAGAAAAGTGTGTTATCAGAGATTTTTCATATGCCTGTCTTTAATGCACCACCTCGAAAATTAGTCAGTGTGAGAAACTGATTTAGAATTGTGGAAACAAAATCTTCATATCAAGTACCGGCCACTGGAGGTATGCGAATCATCTTGACTCCTGCCTGTAACATCTCACGTTCAAATCTTCTGACTTGAGCACCACTTAGATTTTTCACTGTATGCTTTCAACATTTTGCTTTCTATAACCAGTACAACTAAATATTCACAGTTTCAGAGTGTAGGGGCCCATCATGTCTTACTGCATTCACTTAGGATTTTTTTTTTGTTTTCGTAGAGATTGGGGAGTCAGAAAAGGGCATATTTGACCCTGGACATTAAGGGCCCACTGTTGATACACAGTGGAAAACAACAAGAAAGACAGATCTTCAGAAAAAGATCAAAACCAACTAACTGCTTCTAAATGAAAGTCTATAACCTTATTAAGAAGGATGGGTTCCAGGAGGCAGAGCTTGCAGTGAGCCGAGAACATGCCACTGCACTCCAGCCTGGGAGACAGAGTGAGACTCCATCTCAAAAAAGAAGGATAGGTTCAGCCATTGTGGAAAGCAGTTTAGATATTTCTCAAAGAACTTAAAACGGAGCTACTATTTGATCCAGCAATCTCATTACTGAGTATATATGCAAAGGATAATAGACCTTTACACCAAACAGACACATACACTCATATGTTTATCACCATACTGTTCACAATAGCAAAGACGTGGAATCAATCGAGGTACCCACCAATGGTGGACTAGATAAACTGTGATACATATACACCATGGAATACTACACAGCCATTAAAAAGGATAAAACCATGTCATTCACAGCAACATGGATAAATCTGGAAGCCATAACCTTAAGTAAATTAATGCAGGAAGAGAAAACCAATTATAATGTGTTCTCACTTATAAGTGGGAACTAAACATTGAGCACACATGGACATAAACATGGGAACAGTTGACACTGCAGACTACTTGAGTGGGAGAAGGGGAGGGGACCATAGGTTGAAAAACTACCTGTTGGGTGCTATGCTCACTACCTGGGTACAATATACTCATGTAGCAAACCTACACATATACCCCCGTATCTAAATAAAAGTTGAATTAAAGCAAAAAAAAAAAGAATGGTGGCTCTTGCCAGACTGCCAGGCTCTGGACACCCTGTTCCTTCCCCACTGCTAAGCCAAGTAAACCCACTTCCCATGGTCAGGTCAGTCCCTGTTCTCAGTAATAGTGCTAAATTAAGGATGAGGAAATTACAGCCTTAAATTCAAAAGCCTTAGGTAATTTCTTTATTAAAAATGGGCAATGAAAATAAATTACTTAGCAGTCAACTTAGAAAAAAACAATGAAATAAACGTCAGGAAAGCACAAGAAGGAATTAGTAAAAAAAAATGCCAGTTAATCAGTTAGAAAACACAGTAACAACAAAATCAATGAATCTAAGATCTAGTTCTTCAAAACAAAAAAGACAACAAATTATAAACAAAAAAAAAAAAAAAAACCCACTACTTGTTTTTACGGAGAAAGTATAAGTATACAAAATGAGAATTAAACCAGGAAATTGTCATAGACATAGAGAAAATTGAAATAACTCTATGATCGCTTTTCTCAAATACATGAAAATCAATCACAAATTTAGAGGAAAGCAATTTAGCAATTTCTTATAAAACTAAATGTGCAGTTTTCATATGACCCAGCAATTGCATTTAGGCATTTATTCCAGAAAATAAAAACTTATGTTCACACAAAAACCTGTACACAAATGTTCATAGCAGTCCATCCTCACTTTAACAGGTGAGTGGTTACACAAACTGCTACATACATATCACTAAATACTACTCAGCAATAAAAATGAACAGACTACTGATACACAATACAACTTGGATGAATCCCCAAGAAATGAGGTTGAGTAAAAAAGTCTATCTTAAAGGTTACAAACTGTATGATTTTAGGGATTAAGATATGGACATCCTCGGGGGACCACATTTCTGCTTGCCACTGTTGCCAAACTGTAATTGCAGAACCAAACAATTTTTTTTCAGATTTTGTGCCTCAAAATATTGCCCACTGATGGGTCAAAAGCAGTTTTCAAGGCGGATGTTATAACACACATATATTGCTTTAGTGACGAGATCTCATATTTTGAGTGCGCCATTTAACAATGGAGTCCACATACATAATTTTATTTTGAGGTAGATAAAACTGGATCCCTCCCAAAGTCACTTGGAGTATTAACCCAATCCTCCCTTCAATGCACAAAGCTGAGAAATGTTCTTCCCTCCTTTTTCAGCCCTTAGCGATGCTCCAGGCTCAGCCATAGTGCCCCCTTTCCTCTGACACCAGTTGAGAGCCCTCAATCCTCCCATCCTACCGGGAAATTCTTCCTTAACTTAAACAGGCTTCTATTATGGCACTTCTGTGGTGGTCTGGGTCTCTACTTGCTGAGATGAAAGTGACTGGAAGATCAATATCAGGTTACCTGTCACCTTGCACTGAAGCAAGAATATTGTGTAGCATAGTGATTACAAGTGTAGCTCTTGAAACCATCCTCTGTAGGTTCAAGCTCTGCCTCTGCCAAGTACTACATGATCTTAGGCATTTCATTTAAATTGCCTTTCCTATCTCTAAATGGGGATAATGATGGTACATACTAAACAAAACAGGGACTTCTGAGAATGAAATGAGTCAACAGATAAAGAATACTTGGTACTTGGTGTATAAAAAGCACTATGTAAGTGTTCACGATTGCTGCTTTAAGTGTTCATTATAAATTCCAAAGTTGAAGCTGAATTAAAGTTAACTGAATAAAAGTTAACTAGATTTCTCTTATAAAATCTTATAAGAATTACTCCTTAAGAAGGAGAAAGAGAGAGATCGGTATTCAACATTCCTAACCACACGATTATCCTTCCCTCTACAAAAAAGGGGACTTTACTGAATTACCTAAAAGAAAGTAAAATTGCCCTTATGATGCATTGTTTTCTCATTATGAAATAATTTTAATGTTCCAAAAGCCCATAGTTTTCTTCACATCTCTTGAGCTTCAGAGTTGTTTGTTTCATTTTCTCCAGAAAAGCAGAATTTTAAACTGCACATGATGCAGAAATCAAACAGCCACAATTTATTAAGAAAGATAGAAAGGAATTCAGAGAACATGGGCATCTCTTTATTTGGACACTTTTGATGATATAGTTAGAAATTCGCACCGTGCCAACTAAACCACATGTCCATGAAGGTACAGCAACAATGTCCTCCTAAGTATGTGCTGCTTCCATTACCGATCTTTTCAACCTGAAATTGCCATGGTTTCAACTCTGATTCCTGGGGAGAAAATTGAGTAAGCCTCAATTCAGTTCTTATTCTAGTCATATTAGATGATATTTCAACATCACTGAACAAATGCTCCATTTTATTACTAAATTATTTTAAGAGTTGTTATTTGTATTTCAAAGTATCACACTTAAAGATGAAGGCTGAAATGTTTCCTAGTGATAAGGAATTTTCCTGCAGATAAATGCATTTTAATAGGGGAGTCCATAAAGCTAGTTTAATAAATAGCTGTTTCTCACTAAGGGAAAAAAAAATCAAGTCAACTAGAAACAATAAGCTTCTCTGAGCAATAACATGAGATTAGATGGAGAATATTTCCATTTCATTAGCTAAGATCATTGTGTTTGATTTCATAATCAAGCAAGGAAGAAGTTTGGCTGGTCTCAGAGGTTCATCTCCACTGTTTTAGAAGCTTGGCTAAAAGCTGGCAGAGTAGGTGTGCATTAGCTCAATGCAGAAGAACGGATATCTGTTCTGAGCTCTGGAATCTTTCCGTTTCCAACAAGACTACACCCCCTACAAGAGACCCATCACTATTACAGGACACTCAAATGTTCCCAGCTCCTGATCTCCCTAAACACATGCAGCATCGTGGCATAGAGCCCTCCCTTCTAGAGAGATAGTCAGGTGTATGAGCCCCTCAGTGGACAAAATTCTAAAATTTTCATTTAAATTGCCTTTCCTATCTCTAAATGGGGATAATGATGGTACATACTAAACAAAACAGGGACTTCTGAGAATGAAATGAGTCAACAGATAAAGAATACTTGGTACTTGGTGTATAAAAGTCTCCAAGATTTCAGCCCCCTGTATAGGCCTAGTATAATCCCCTCCCCGCAAGTGCAGGCAGAATTTGTGAATATGATGGGATATCAGCCCTGTGCTTATGTTATGTAGTAAAACTAATCTTGCAGATGTAATTAATTAATTGAGGTCCTTAATTTAGTTACCTAAAAGGGGTATTATCCTGAGTGGGCTGACCTAATCGGGGGAGACCTTCAAAAGGTCTAAAGGTCAGAGACACAAAAAGTCAAAGAGATAAGAAGCATGGGTGAAATTTATCTTACAGGCCTGGAAGGAGAAAATCACCATGTTGTAGAAAGGGTCACCTGTCAGGAAACGGTGGGCAGCCTCTAGGCTCCAAGGATGGTCCTTGATTGACAGCAAGCCCATAAATGGAGTTTCAGCTCCAAGGAAATTCTGCTAATTAACGTGAGCTTGGAGAGAACCCCAAGCCTTAGATGAGATCATAGGATGGATCCTTCATATTTCTAGGTCCTTCAGCTCTTTTCAAATCTATTGTGAAGTGAGGGGTTAATTTTATCAGATCTGCTTGCCCTGCTTGCTTTTCGTCACTTTTGTTTTGGTTTTATGTTTTCCTTTTCTATGAAGCTGAAGGCCATGGTAGCTGAAGGCCTCACCACCAAAGCTGAAATTTTATCTTCTCTGTCTACTTTATAGATGGATATCATTCCTAGGTCACCATGGTAGTTCCTAGGTCACCATGTTACTTCAGTTGTTTCTCAGAAACTTGGGCCAGCTGCTATTCAGTTCAAACCAGTGGAGACCACTGGCCTTTCAACTGGGCCTGTACAAGTGCCCGAGAAGTGGCTTTTTTATGTCAGAGAGCCAAAACTCCACCCACAGAACATGCTAACGCCACCATTTTCTGTATATATGTCCTATGAAATGCCATGAACTCTGACTATTCCTGTGCACAAAAAACCTGTCACTTCATTTTTCCCCACTGCTAATAATCACCTTCCCCATGCCTTAGATTATGCCACTTCCTTAACCCATAAACATCCCTAAGCTTCATCTTCAGGGAGGCGGATTTGAGAGCTGTCCTCCCACCTCCTCAATTGGAGACCTTGCCAATAAATCTTCTCTCTTTTGCAAAACCTTTATCACAGTGATTGATTTACTGCATGCAAGCAGAACAGACCTTGACCAGGCCAGTAACGATTGTAACCCTCCCAAAGTCCTGATAACATTTCTTCATTACTAAACCAAGCACTGGTAATTCATGTACTTCCAGGTCTTTCAGTACACATGAGTTCATATATTGTTTGCAAATACCACTATATTAATTGTTAATATTATCTTAGATATTATGTGCTATGCCTTGAATTACATCATAAATTATTTTAAAATTATTTTAAAATAGAAAACAGTTGTTTCAATTCAATTCATTTGCATATCCCACCATGAACCACTTTTGG
This sequence comes from Rhinopithecus bieti, assembly GCF_001698545.2. Lineage (NCBI taxonomy): Eukaryota > Metazoa > Chordata > Mammalia > Primates > Cercopithecidae > Rhinopithecus > Rhinopithecus bieti. Next base: position 3,730,476 of record NW_016804493.1, read on the forward strand.
CCTCAAACACAATTTTAAAATTTGAATTTTGTTTTTGGATTTTAGAACTCAAAATCATTAGTTGAAAATAACCCTTGGAGCTATTAATATGATGATGGTATTACAAGTAGCCACCATTTGTCATTTTGTTTTTCAAGACAGCTGTTTAAAAATTGATCATCCCCATCGTAAAACACAAAGATCAACAGTCTCATTCAAAACGCTCTTTTGTGTGTGTTAATTTTGTATACACTACTCTTACCCACAATTTCCTGGAATTATGAAGACTATGGTATAGTTTTTCTTTGTTTTCATGTCTGTAAGTTATTATTTCCATGTTAGTTCCTATAAAATACTGTTGAACTGACCAAGTATGTACTTGTTCATCACCTAGGCACTCTTTTATAAAAGATGCCCCTTCCTTGACATCCAGGTACTTCCCTGACATATGTTATAGTGTCTAATGTACTGCAAATTGATTTCACGTTTATCAATGAAGACATGAATAAATAAATTGATGCTTGCCAATGTGCCAATGTTTTAACTGGAGCCCTCTAGAGAAAAATGTTATGTGTATTGCATGCTATATCTCAGCCATGTTAAATCTTTACTACAACCTTGTGAGAAAGATATTATATTTATTTTCTATATGAGAAATTGAAGGTCAGAGAATTTTAATTTCTTGCTGATGACTTTGGGCTCATTTATTTGCCATTCAACACCTCTGCTTTTAATTTATTATTTTGTATTACACTTTAAGTTCTGGGATACATGTGCAAAACGTGCAGGTTTGTTACATAGGTATACATGTGCCATGGTGGTTTGCTGCACCTATCAACCCATCATCTACATTAGGTATTTCTCCTAATGCTATCCCTCCCCTAGCCCCCCACCCCTCGACAGGCCCAGCTGTGTGATGTTCCACACAGCTGTGCTGTGTCCAACAGCACAGCTCTCCCATTTTATTGCTTGAACAAGTTATTTCAGCAAGTATTTGAGGACATTGTCCTATGTGGACATGATGTGGGATAGGCAAGACACCTGCTTATAAGCAATAGTGGAACATATTCTATTTAAAAGTGAGATTCCTTCAAAAATACATCAGTGATATTCCAGATGTCACCTGCAAAAAGTTGCCTTAACTTCTTGAAGATGATAAGAAGTTGTAATGAAGGAAGTTAGAGGTCCCTACCAGGTCCTAGAGAACATCAAGTCGCAATCAGCGAAGAGGAGCTGATTTACTACAAACCACACTTGAATCATTTCTGCCCTACCTGCCCCTACCCAACTCACTATTGTTATTAAATGTCCACCACCCACATATTGTTTTGCTCCACTCCATGGCTTAAAAAGAAAGAGACTGAGCATCTCAGGAAATGTGCCCGTTGATAAGAATATGGTCTGGGAGAGGATCTGCAGTCCAGTTGACCAGCACCCCTGCAGGCAATTGAGCCCTTGGAGAGCTCTATATGGCTGCAGCCATCCCATTACTTTAAGGGTGTGTTCACTCCACTTGTTAGCTTTCTGCTTTAATTTCAGATTCTAATGAATTCTTCCACTTGGGTGGACCCTAGAACTGAGACTCTGGCTGCTTCCCAGCACAGCCCCCTTACCTCACCCACACACACACATACATACACACCTGTGCACACACAATGAATGGGGTAATCCAAAGAATCTAATTGCCATTCATAAAACCTAGAGTGTTAATTCCAAACTCATTTTCAATCCTACTTTCTCCCACCCAATCAACCCTTCATATGGCTGCTCCAGGAAAATTACATTTTGCTTATTGCATTTTAGTTAAACTTGACTATTACATTTTGATTAAACACATAGTTCTATTCGGGTTCACTGAGATTATCACCTTGGAATGGCCTCCAGATGAAGACCTACTGGCTAACCTCCTCAGGCTTAAGTGTCCTCCTTGTCTCTATGGCACCCTGTGTAAGACTCTTGTACAGTAATTAATAAAACATTAAAAATGTGTGCTCAGCTGTGTAGTTTGAAAGACTGTGGCAGCAGAACAAAAGGGATGGGGAAGATGTATGTACACTAAAGAGGCAGCTGCAGTAATTTGTGACTATGTGAAGAAATAGGTGAAGACAGCAGAAAAACAGAAGTGTCTCTTCGGGTTTCTGATTATGGATGATCAGAAAAAAAATAATATGTTTGATATAAAGAGTAGATGAGGAAAAGGAGAAGCAGAGACTATTTCTCATTCTAATTTAGTATCTGGTTTATCCGGTCTTATTGTATGAATAATTAAAAAATAAAAGTTTTTAACAGACATTTTTTAATGTTGCAGATGCCAAACAAAATTAAAGAGAGCAAGTTATCTGAAGTTCTTGGATAAAGTATTCTGAAACAGCATGCTGAAGGATTTGCATACAACCAGTAGCCAAGTGAAAGATTGTTATCTATCTATCATAAACTTCTGGGCTTCTTTTGTATA
>NW_016804493.1:3733085-3757432 GCF_001698545.2 Rhinopithecus bieti
GTATTCTGAAACAGCATGCTGAAGGATTTGCATATAACCAGTAGCCAAGTGAAAGATTGTTATCTATCTATCATAAACTTCTGGGCTTCTTTTTGTATAGTAAATGTTGATAAATTTAAAAGATAATAGATTATGTGATAGCCTGAGAACATATTTCTATGAGCCCAGGGGAAATTTCAGCGATAGATTATAATCAAGTAAAGTCAAGTAAATCAAATAAAATTATTATCTTATTCCTCAGTACTAAGAATTTAATTTTGCACTGTAACAAAACTCAGAGTATGCACATTTGAAAAAACAGCTCCTTTTAATTCTTTAGGGCTGCAACATAATAAATTAAATACATTATTATGATTGAATAAAAATAAATATAAATAGTTATCTTTTATTTGAGTTCATTCAGCGCCTCAAGTAATTTGTGACATGGGGAATTTATACTGGTAGGATCCAAATTCCCAGCCAATAGGATTTTGAACATATGTTTGTTAGTTTTAAGCAAAATGAAATTGAATAATATTGTTTTATAAATGATGAAATCTAAATGCCCAAGAAGATTTAGCTACACAGTGTCATCAATTTAAATAGTTTTCTAAAGACCAGTTGTTTGTTTTGTTGTGCTTGCAATTCTGATGTTCCAAATGCTAAAACACTTTTTGAAAAAGAGATTTCCCTCTTATGTTTTATAAATCTTTTGAGTTCACTTATAAATTACTAAAGGTTACTTCTTTACAACTTTGTTGAGGGAAAACCTTCTGGGTTTTTCTTCGCGGCTGGATATGTCCAGGGGCATATTTTAAAAATGTAACAGTTGCCAACGGAGAGCAACTGGAAGCCTCAAATGTTTCCTGCCATGGATTTTGAAATCTCATAAGATTTAATGCTACAGAGCACACTGGAGAATTAAAGCTCTCTGGAGGGGCAATTATTTCAGCTCTTCTCAATGCCTGGGGTATCAAATATGGTCAATAATTCAATAGCATTCATCTTTGGCTGCTGAATCCCTAGATACAGCCAAAAAAAAAAATGGATTCAATTGATGTGGAATTTCCAAAAGTAGTACAATTTGTACCATCATGATTAGCTGTACCATTTCTCTTTCTTCTCTCTCTCTGCCTCTTTCATCCATTTTGAGATCAGCATCTATATATCTTATGCCTGTTTTCTAGAATATACTTCAATATGGCAGGCACTTGGTAAATGTTTGTTTAATTAAATTGAATATAACTCAAAGAACACATTGTAAAATTTTAAACTTGCTTTTCCATTTTATCATTTTACCAAAGTCTCTTTTTACACATCCAATGATAAATACACAAGCCCTAAATGTATCTTTCCCAAAGCATTGAAATAAATCAGCTATAGGATTTCAGTCTTCTGTCATAAGGCAGATGTATTTAATCTCTACTATTTAAGCCAAATGGGTGGGGTGGAGGTAGGTATTGGAATGGAGGACAGGAAAACATTATAAGGCTCTGTGTTGTGGAAGAATCACCCATGAAACCTTCAATTCAGGATAAATTCTTATTCTTGCCAAAAGCAAAAGATTTCATTAAAATGCAACAATACATAATGTTAGAAAACATTTTGTATCAGCCTTATTTCAGAAAGATTGTGCTCAATACATTACCATGGCATAGTCCTCAAATATTGCATTATACAAATCACACATAATCTCAAAAAAGTTTTTAAATATGATCCTTTGTAGAGAAGTTTAGGAAGAGAGTTTCAAAAAATGAACACACTTAAAATTTCTTATTCAGAAGCCGGGCGTGGTGGCGCGTGTCTGTAATCCCAGCTAGTCTACTCGGGAGGCTGAGGCAGGAGAATTGCTGGAACCCAGGAGGCAGAGGCTGCAGTGAGCCAAGATTGCACCACTGCACTCCAGCCTGGGCGACAGAGCAAGACTCTGTCTCAATAAATAAATAAATAAATAAATATTCAGAAGAAAAACAGCTACATACAAAAAGCATAGTACATCTTTAGGAAGGTATAAGCACATTTATTATAATACAATAAAAAGCAAAACCCACCAACTTCAATCGGCCACTCCTTGCTCTCACGTGTCGCTACTTTCCGATGGCCATGACGTGCTGTCAGTCCTACACACTCATGTGGAACAAGTTTGTTGTTGCCTGTTCTTTATTAGCATTGTCACCGTGTCCGTTTTTCTGTAGCTCTTATTACTTTTTACAGGAGTTCATTCACCAGCTTAATATCTAGTCTCTGTGGACTCAACTTAGACTCCATTTCCTGTTTTTTTATCATTCCCATCCTTCACCCTCCTGAGAGTTTTAAGTTTATAAAAAGCAAATCTAATCAGTGTCACACATATGTGCATACATAACACTTATAATAATAAAATGACCCGTCAAGATTCTAGAGAAGAACCTTAGTCCTTAGCTTTACCTACAGGACTGCTCACGACCTGGCCACTTCTGATCATTTTTGTCCTTCTGCACTGCTGTGGTGCATTCAAAGGCTCCACGCTTTTGTGGACCTCCCTATGATGGGCTTGTGTTTCCACCTTCTGTCCTCATCTGGCTGTCCTATTCATCCTTCAGTAAACACCTTTCACTGACTCCCACTGCTCACACCTCATGTTCTGCCTGTGACCACTCCAGACATTGTGTATGCCTCTCACTCATTGCACTTATCACACTGTGCTGTTTTTCTACAGGACCAGGAAGTGGCAAAGCTGAGCTTTAAGCCTGAGTGAGCTATAAGAGTACAGCCTCTGAGCACATTGCCTGTAATAACACTGGCCCCCTCCATAAGCACCTTAAACAATACAATACACTTTGTTTTCAGGAAAAAGCAAAACCTTCAGCATAAAATGTGATCACAAAAGCATTGCGTGTCTGAGAGTCGAAACTTCTGCTCTCAACTGCGAGCAAGAATTTACTGATTCAGACCATAATAACATTTCAAGACAACTGATGCTGAAGACATGTGTAATGACAGGTACCACACTGTGGAGGCTTACTAAATATTTGTTGAGTGAATAAATGAATGAAATGAGCAGAGTAAGGTGAAACCCCGAGAAGTTGTAGAAATGACTATGGTTTGGAACACTTTAATAGACCGAATGAACAACAGCCCAACCCAGAGAAAAGTAAGTGTATGAAACCAAAACCACCCAGGGAATGTAAAAAATATTTTACTAAGAAATTTTTTAACATATTTAGTCTCTTTCTTTCTTAGATATAATTCACTGAATCATCAGTATCAATGGAAAAATAACCAGAATCCCAAAGCGTGATATTACAGAGTACATTTGGCATGAAACATAATCAGCCAGTGCAATTCTTGGGGATAAATTTTTAAACTATCACTTCATAGGTAGGTGAAAACTATGAAAACCCATCTGATATCAACTCTAGTGATATTACTGGTTATTTATAGATTTTTAAGAAAAATGAGAGGAAACACACAGGTTACCAAACAAGTCAGAATTGTATTAGATCAGGAATCCATATTGAAGTGTAGTATGGATCACAGTCTGCCTTTTATTAGAGTTACTTTTTATCTTCTCCATTTGCTTGTGAGTCCCTGAATAACAGGGATTGTGACACATTTATCATCATACCCCACCACCCTGACTAGAAGAAGAAACTCACATGTAGCTGTTTCAGAAGTTGAATGAGTGGATGGTTTCTTACTCACTCTCTAAAATCTCTGATAATTTATTTTCTGTATATCACATTGGGAGCCCACTTAGAAATAAGAAGTGCCCCTGAAATGGCAACTAGATAGACAGAAAGGGACTTCTGTGTTCGCATCTCTTGCTCTGAGAAGAAAGGATGGCTTAGGAAATGACTGTAGAACATTAAGAGAAAGGCTAAATACAATTCTCAGTTCAAACCACACTACTAAAAATGCTACATTCAGTCGTGGGTATCAATTATATCCTTTATTTAAAAAAAAAAACAGTTTGTTTTTAGATGCAATGATTTGCAACTCTAAGATCAGCCATTTGTTTATACTATTTCAACGGATATTTTGCCTGGCATATGAAAAGTGATTAAATTCTTTTATTTTCAACAATATCCCAGTCAGTTCCAAGCAAAGAGCTATACAACTATGAAGAGATGCTTTGTCAAGTGATCCCTTAAGTGCAGTCACTCAAATCCACCTAAAAATTGATTATATAAATTAAGAAGAAACTCATTTCAGAACAAATTAATTAATTTCCTCTGAAATTACTTTCCCTTAATATTTTGTTACTTGTGTAAAACATACAGACAGGTAGATAGGAAGAAAACTAGAAAACAGCTCATAAATATTGTTATGTTGAAATATTATTCAAATTGCGATCACATTGCTTTGTTTGATAGAGTAAATGCTTAAAGATGTTTGTGAGTAGTGAAAAAGCAGATCACGAGGTCATCAAGACCATTCTGGCCAATATGGTGAAACCCCATCTCTACCAAACATACAAAAATTAGCTGGGCATGGTGGCACACGCCTGTAGTCCCAGTTACTCGGGAGGCTGAGGCAGAAGAATCGCTCAAATCCGGGCGGTGGAGGTTGCAGTGAGCTGAGATTGCACCACTGCACTTCAGCCTGGCAACAGAGTGAGGCTCCAAAAAAAAGAAAAGAAAATAAAAAAAGAAATATTAAGAGCTTCAGGCATAACTATAAAGAGAGCTGGGCTACACAGGTGTATAGGGGTTAATAGTCAAAGAAAGAGTGAGGTAAAATGTGGCCTGAAAGTCTCTGATATTTTTCTTTTTTGAAAGTGGCTGGAATGAATAAGCAGTACTACTCAAAAGCATATTTGATATTACACAGAATCATATTCGCTCTCCAGGAGACTGGCTTAAGTAGTACTGGTTCTGGTTTAGCAAGGGAAACAGACCTCTCATTCAAAATTCTAAATCTGAAGTGTTTTCTTTTTCATTTTGATGTTCATTAAATATAGGTTGCTGTCCCTGCTAAGAAGAAAGTAGAAGTATTGAGAAATACTAGTCTGTTTCCTTAAGATGTCTTTTTTTCTCAAAAGACAGAAAAGATATTTTGATAAGGAAGACAGAAAACTCTATGATGCCAGAAGGAAATCAAAATCAGTACCGAAAGAGGAATGATATAGCAGTTAGGAGGTCCTACCCATAAATAGTAAATCATGCTTCTGGAGAAGACCCTAGGCTGATGGTTACAACCAAAAACCTGCATTTGCAGCAGCCCATCAGAAGCCACAGGCACCGAGCTCCAGAGAGCAACACATGTAGGGAAGATTGATAATGCCGCTGAGGGCTGGAGAGACAGCTGTGCCTATAACTGACAAGACCAATTGATGAGCGAAGGGGTTTCCTGGAGGGTGACAGATGCACTTCTGAGATCCGTCATATGTGACAGTCTGTATCCACCACCGCAGGTTCATGTTTGAACAAATGATAGTGCTCAAAGAGAAACAGAATTATCTTTAAGTGCCATAAATTCTTGAGCAGGAAGGGGAGGGGTGCAAGGAGACAGCGATAACCTTAAGTTTCTCCTTCCAAAAGAAATGTGGACTTTTCAAGACAAAGTGGGATGATATTGAACAGTTCATGACACTGACATTTGCAAACGGCTTAAGATACTGTTATATGAGAGAAATACAAGAATCTTAAGGGAGCCATAGACTACTACAAGCAGATGCTGATAGACTGCGAGAATTCAAAACATAAGTCAATGGACAACCAGTGAGTTCAAAATAGAGGAATGTTTAAATAAAAGTATATCCACTTGATGGGCTACTATGAAACCTTTGAAAAGATAAATCCAAAGGCTACTTAGCCACAAGAGAAATGCACTGGAGAGGATGGGAAAACATGCGTATGAGAAAACATTGGGCATGAACAGATGCTGTGCTAAGATTGACTAAAATAATGTATGGCAAGCATCTGTCCCAGTTCCCAATACGTGGAGGGCATTCTACAAATTTAAAATTAGATGATAAATTTTAAACTGACTTTTAAAAACTTACTAGAAAGATTATTGTTTGTTTGTTTTATTTATGTTTTATTTGTTTGTTTTTGACTAAGCGTAGAATGTGTCACAGGAAGAAGAAGGAGGAGCTGTGTGCACTGAGATTTACTGATTAGGAAGTGGGAAAGTGCCAGGTAAAACAAACTGCACAATCAGCTTTTGAGGAGGGGATATGAGAAACACACAGAGCGAATCACAGCACAACTGGAGCTGGGTAACATACAGAGAAGAAAGTACTTTGGAAGGGGATAAAATAATACTTCTGATAACGGATATGGAAATGTTGGGATATCAGAAACTCTTGGGTACTAGAGGCACCTAGACAGCACCAGGTGCAGATAAAAGCAAAGAGAAAAAGAAGGGATAGACAGTGGTATCCCCGTGGCCACCAGGCAGTGGTGGCTGATGGATGAGTATGCCATGCCATTGATCTCAGCAATGCATTGAACCAGGATTCAACCTCAGGATGACTCCACTCAGCTGTTAAGTTTTAATCTGCAAAAGCAATGTATCTACTGCTGAACTTTCAAAACTTGTTCCCCAACACTGAAAAAAAGCATGTAGTTTAGACAGTTGCAACAGTGAGAGCACCTGTTATGGACTGAATTATGTTCCCCCCTCCACAATTAATACATCAAAGCCCTAATCCCCAATGTGACTTTGTTTAGAGAGAGGACCACAACTGGAGGCAATTATGGTTAAATGAGGTTGTAAGGGTGAGGCCCTAATCCAATAAGACTGGCATCCTTATAAGAAGAGGAAGAGACACCAGAGATATCTCTCTCTGTCTCTTTCTTTCTCTCTCTCTCTCCTCTCTCTCTCTCCCCCCTCCATGTGTAAAAAGGAAAGTCCACATAAGACACAGCAAGGAGGTGGTCATCTGCAAGTCAGGAGGACAGGCCACACCAAAAACCAACCTAGATGGCACTTTGATGGACTTTCGGCCTCCAGAACTGTGACAAAATAAATGTACATTGTTTAAGCCACTCATTCTGTGGTATTTGGTTATGGCAGCCATAGAAGACTACTATGGCACCAAAGGGAATATGTCTCTGAACATGGGGAAGGAGTGGGGCTTTTATGGAGGAAAGGAACAAAACTGGTAGAATGCCTTGGTCAAGCAGTGCTGCAATCTTGCAGAAAGGAGTTGGATTTTATTTGTCATTTAGGCTGTTTCAACCACTTACCCTGTTCTTGAAATTGTTGAGTCAAAGAAGAAATCTAGAGGAAGTGAATAGGTCTTTGGGTACCAAGAAGCAAGCAGGACAGTGTACACTCAGAGGAGAAAATGTTAGTTGTCTACATGAGCAACTGCCTGCCACTTCACTCTGATTAATCAAAAGGGGCTTGCTGTTAAGATGAAAGTGACAGATCCTTGGAAAAAGGAGGAAGGAATGAGCATATGTGGGTTCTTAGAATTTACTATCATGCCAGAGAGAGAACCTTGAGAATGAGCATGTGTGGGTTTGATACTCAGGGGAGGAGATTTCACAGATGCAGGGAGAAGATGGGCACATTCTATTTCAAAGAACAATGGATTTTGGAGTCATTGGGTCTAAGTCTCAGCTTTATTCTTCCTTACTCAGTAGCTTTGGAAGCACCTTCTAAATTTGTTTCCTAGAAGGTAAAATAATTATAATAACACTTGTCTCACAGTCCTGTGTGAGAATAAAATAAGAAAGGGCACACTTCACCACCTTGGAGTCCACAGAGCCCACTGAAAAGGAATATCTGTCATTATTAATAATAACATATGTCAACATGCATGAAAAGTTATGAACTATAAACTTCTGGCAATAAAAATCACAAATGTGTACCATGAGGAGGATGAAACGTGAGTGGAATCTAAAAACAAGTGATGGGTTTTACCAGAAAATAATAAAAGGAACATATGTGCAATTAAGAGAGGAAAACAAGGACAGACACGGCGGTTCATGCCTGTAATCCCAGCACTTTGGGAGGCCGAGGTGGGCGGATCACTTGAATCCAGGAGTTCAAGACCAGCCTGGCCAACACGGCGAAACCCCGTCTCTACTAAATGTACAAAAATTAGCCAGGCGTGGTGGCAGGTGTAATCACTACATGGGAGACTAAGGCAAGGAGAATTGTTTGAATCCAGGAAGAGGAAGTTGCAGTGAGCCGAGATTGTGCCACTGCACTCCAGCCTGGGAGGCAGAGCAAGACTGTCTCAAAAAACAAAAAAAGAAAAAAAAAAAGAAAAAGAAAGGCAAAAAATAAAAGTTTGGAACTCATTAATGCTGGTAAAAAAAATTGCTAAAGGCAATGAAAAGAAACATTTTGCATATGTTTGTAGGCAAAAGAAGGGCAAGGAGGCTGTGGTCGCACTCCTTTGTAAAAGTTAATAATGAAAAGAAAAAATGGAGAATGAATTTTATTTTTCTTCTACCCTATGTGAATGAGAAAAGTCTTTAAACAGAAATGGAAAATAAAAAACCAACACAAAAGACTTGAAGTCCAAACTGGATGGAGTTGAAAATTTCTTCTCATAATGTGGAGAGTAATTTTCAGTACCACTTTCAAATTGCAAGAGATGATCAGGCCCGTGCTACAGACATAGGCAGACGCGAGGATGGACTGGCAGTGGCTGATGCTGTTCCAATTTTGTTTTACACTCATGATGTATTTTTTGTTTGCCTGTCCATTGAGAGTCCTTAATTCAAAATAATTTGATATAGTGGTCTATCAAATTACATTTGCTACAAATTTTTTTTAAAGGTGAGAGGGAAAGGAAAAGAGAGATAGTGAGAAATAATAAGAATAGGTTGACCAGGAGAATATGCACCATAATGGATTATGACAGACTAGAATAAGTACTCAACCTAATGAAATGAAATGGAATAGAGTTAAATATAAAATCAAACTTTTAAAATGATAGCAAAATGAATGGGATCCTAAATAAAAGGACTTGTTAAATCACCAATATAAGACAATTTTCCAATTTGTCTAGCCTGATTCTGTTCATCTTCTCTGTTTTTGGTGTTTCAACTGAAAAAAATATACAAATTATCATCCATCAATGTATTGTTTTCCCATTTACTGAATATCCTCTTTATTCCAGGCACTGTGCTAGATGTTGCAGATACTGAAGTGATTAACATAATACTTCTGTCTTTCAAAAATTTCAGTGTTGCAAAGGAAACTTTTAAAATATCCATTTTGATAGTCTATGATCAGGGCAGGAATAAGCAAACATTTGAAGTGCTATGAAATTTCTGCTAGAGAATGATTAAAGTTGAGGTGGTGAGACTCCATGGACAAAGGAGATGAGGCTTGTTTTGGGTAGACATTTGCCAAGAGGCTTTAAAGTGAAGTATTTAAGAATAATTTACACAAAGGGAACAACAGATGCACAGGCCAAGAAATTAAGAGTAGAGGACATTGGGGACACCAGGATTGAAGAAGAAATAGCAGTGTGTTAGTTTGCTCTCACGCTGCTATGAAGACATACCTGAGACTAAGTAATTTACAAAGAAAAGAGGTTTAGTTGACTCACTATTTGGCATGGCTGGGGAGGCCTCAGGAAACTTATAATCGTGGCAGAAGGCAAAACAGGCACATCTTACATGGCGGTGGGCAAGAGAAGAATGAGAGCCACGTAAAGGGGAAAGCCTCTTATAAAACCATCATATCTCATGAGAACTCATTCACTATCACAAGAACAGTATGGGGGCAACCACCTCCATGGTTCAATTATCTTCACCTGGTCCTGTCCTTGACATGTGGGGGCTATACAATTCAAGGTGAGATTTGGGTGGGGGACACAGAGCCAAGTTATATCAAGCAGTAAAGACAGACAAAACTGGAAATATCAGCAAACACAGAGTAGGAAGACATTTGTTTGCCATGTTCATAAGCCTCAAATTAATGTTGGATGTGCCTAACAATGAAATATAGCTGCAAGCAAAACTTGCTTTTTCTTAAAATCTGTACCTTTGGTGAAATATAACAGTACATTATGTCAAGCTTACCTAAAACTACAATAATATGTGTAGCAGTTAAAATATTGCATGATATAAAATGGAGTGAATCAGGGTCACAGGGAGCAGTGAAGAAGGAAGAGGGAACAGCTGCCTCACCAGCCGTCTCAGCCAAATCAACCCTGGCCATTGCTAACGTGACAGATGTCGCAGCCAGATCATCCTCATATTCAGGAAAATGAAAGAGGAAAATGATCACAGGAGGCTCGATTTTGCTAACTCAGAAAAACAGAGAACTTCCTGGCATCTTCTCTAGAGAATGTTTCAGTGATTAATGGTACTACCTACATACTTTCATGCTAATCTGGTTCATGTTGCAATTATACATAAATATAAAGAAACCATTCCATAGGCAACCACATAGCAAGGCTTCCAAGAAACCAATGTGGTCATTTACAAAGAGAACAGGTTAAAAAAATGAATCAGGCTGTTTTGTGTGTTAAGCATAGCAAATTATGGTGATCACAATTTTATTTTAGTAGCTAAAATACTATATTAGCCTTCTTTTCCATTCCTCTAGTATGTACTTGACCACGAAATGTTTTGTTTTATCATGTTTCATTTTGTGATGAAGGATGCTAGGAGTTTAAGAAACTAAATGTTATCTACAGTGTTTGCTCTTTGCTTTCTTAAATGTACCCTAGTTCTTTCCCCAAATTATTTCTATTTTTTGTATATTTGTTTTAGAAAAGGTTACACATCTTTTGATACTTAAGAGGTAGTGTTACAAAGCTGTATGTGAGCATGAAGTTTTTTTAACAGGATTGTGACACAGTTGTCACGCTAAAGTACAACAGTTCAAATAAGCACAGAAATCATACACACTATGAAACAAAAGAGCCTAATTGAGCAGCTTTATAACCTTGCATAGAATTCTCTCATCACCAATTTAGATAGAACTGCTTTTATTTTAGCAATGTTCTTTTAATTAAGTTCTAAACATCTAAAACATGGCAAATGTAAATATGTATTATAAATCCTTAATTATGAGGACCACTAAGCATTCTTGCAGCTTTCTGCCTTGGAGATAAATTCTTTTTGTTTAAAATCAGCCAAAATTGAGAGATAAAAGTGAATGACGTGAAAAAATGTTAAACTTAGTTTACCATGCCCTTCTCTTGCCACCTGTATCACTTTACTGTATTGTCTTTGGGAGTTAAATTATGCTTCAATTTATCTAGTGGTTTTTAAGCCAAAATCTCTCCCAACATATTCTACTCCATTGCTAGGTTCAGAAAGACTAGCACTCAGGGTGGGAGGAGAAGTTGAGTTAACTACTGGGGATCCTGAGGTCTTTACACCATGTACTAGAAAATAAAGATCTTTGAGATCACAAAAGCGTAATATCACTTCTCTGTTTGGGTGAAGTTAAACTAGAGCTAAGAAGACCCCTTGCTAATTTTTAATCCCACATACTGGTTTAAAAGCATACTAGAGACTACTCTAGTATGGATAGCAAATAAGAAACAATCTTATTCTACATCCCATCACTATTTAATTCAAAATGTGCCACCTAGGGGCAATGTTTTCTATTTCCCCTACCAAAATGGTCTGTTTTCCAATTCCCACCCACAGTTACCTTCACACACACACACACACACACACACACACACACACACACTGATAATTCTATCTCAGCAACTCATTTCCCTTAAAGACCACTTTCAATCTAGTTCCTTTTTTTTATTGTTCTTGGTCAGTCAGTCATCTGCTGACTAGCAGATTTTGAAATACAAATACACAGTATCCTTGAAAACTGAAGACGAGTCTTAAAGATAAAAATATATATGCACTCTTTTAGAGCAAAGCTATTAGCCTAGAAATTTGACTTTCTCAGATTTTCCAAGAAATCCCTCTATTGGGCCTGGTATAGCAAAGGCAATTGCTTTATATTGATGGGAAAATATGGGGGTCTCTGTGGCGGGCCAAGGGAATCAAATGTCTGTTCAAGGTCATCCAAGCAACTATCAACTCTAAGGCTTACAACCAATTGCTAGGAGAGTTTATCCGTGTCCTTATTCAAATGACATTGAAAAAAATACTTCCATAGGTCATAACTGCAGAGTAAGTCAATTAATGAAATTACAGGTTATAATTTTTCTAAAAAGTATATAATAAACATAATTTAGGAAGGCAGGTGCCTTTATATATTTACATGGTGCTTTTAAAGTAATATCAACCTATGACCCCATTTATAAGTATCATAATTGCCAGCGGGAACAAAATGGTTACAGAAACAAATATGTCTTTTATGATTTAGAAGCCCATAATATCTTATTCTAGAGCACTGCCAAGTAATGAGAGGTACTTAATAAAAAAAGTAATTAGAGCTATAGGCCAACTGATAATATCACACCATTTTTTTTCCTTTGTGATTTAAAACCTTGGAGATAAATTTCACCATTGCTCTATTAAATACTTATGGCATTAAAAATTTTTATAGTTACTAATTTTGAACTACTTAAAATGTCAAATGTTTTCAGGCTTCACTCACTTTTCCAATTATTACATTGGAATGACTCATTAACTGTAACACAAACAGGCTCATTTTTACCTCCTGTTATGCTATTTTCCCAATTTTATTACTAGAGTACCACTTTTCCATGAACCATAATGAAAATTCATTGGAAGGGGGGGAAAAAACCCAAGCATATCCACTTCCTCTTCCAAATACCAGTGTTCCATGGGCAAACTGAAGCAATAATGATAACTTGTAATGAGTTTGGCATGTACATTCTTTATCACTACCGTTCTGTAGTTTTTCGTAACCACAGAACTATGGAACTATAGTTAGTAACTATGAACTAACTATGAAGACCCTAACAAAAAACGTTTTGGAAAAAACTTTGTGCTCCAAAAGTCAATTAAGAAACAAAATTATCTTTGCTTGTGCAATTATATATCAGATTGGTCTTTACCAACACAGAGCCATCAGCCCCCTGAAGTAATCTGCACTTTGGAGAGCCTAAAAACCATAGACTAAAAATGAGGAAAGCCAGTTTCAAAAGTCAAATAAATGCATACATACACATACAGGCATGCATATCTAATTGAAATACACAGACAGTCACAGCTTAACAGCTCATGGAAGAAATTTAAATGTTAAAGTCTTAGATATCAAAATTTTCCCCAAAAATATCAGAAGACAATTGAACAGTCAATGACATTTTTGTCACTTAAAGATACAACTTGTTGTAACTTAAAATTATGGGTAAACTATTATTAAGATTTTAAACCCTGGTTTTAAAACCCCAAATCCTTCCAATTCCAATGTCAATCTTCAGGGTAAATTATTTCATGTTGGTGTTTTCGGTTAATCACAGGGTCTCCAAAACTCTGTAATTTTTGTCTGCATGAGGTTTGGGGTGTTTCTTTCTCTTCCTGAGATTTTTCTTTTTAAAGTGATCAAAATCAAACTGATATTAGCATTTGATGCTACAACTCAAGACCTGTTCTTGAAAATCTGTTATAGAGTATTCCTAAATATTCCTAAATGAAATACCCATGAAAACAATCATCCACACATTTTATAAGAATTTGCATGCCACCACCACCCACAACATAGGAACATCGTGCAACAATATAGGAAACATCTCCTATTTAAGCACATACACTGTGATGGGTCAACCCTTCCCTATCATACTGGTTAATTTTTAAAGATATAATTTCAATGATTATAGACAAATACTAAAGTTGAGGTCAAAATTACTGAATCAATAAAAATGAAAAATAAGCTATATATAATCATTGAAACACTAGAGCATGGAAGACAATCAGGTCAAAGTCTGCATGATTTAACATTTCACCAGAAATATTCAACTAACAATCTGAATGTGCATGTAACAATGTTGGATACGTTTTTCTTACTCTTCCTACTGCTTTCAGGAGCTAGATCATTCTGTAAACTTTCGATCCGTGAAAACAAAATGAAAATATTTCTAAAAGGATAGTGAAGGACTTCTTTTCTTTGCTTAACTTTTATTTTTTAAGTTCAGGGTACAAGTGCAGGTTTGTTACATAAATAAACTTGTGTCATGGGGGTTTGTTGTATAGATAATTTCAATACTCAGGTATTAAGCCTAGTACCCATTAGTTATTGTTTCTGATTCTCTCTCTCCTCCCACTCTCCATCCTCCAAAAGGCCCGAGTGTGTGTTGTCCCCCTCTATGTGTCCATGCGTTCTCATCATTTAGCTCCCACTTATCTGTTCCCTTGCTAGTTTGCTAAGGATAATGGTCTCCAGCACCATCCATGGCACTACAAAGGATGTGATCTCATTCTATTTTATGACTACATAGTATTCCATGGTGTGTATGTACCAAATATTCTTTATCCAGTCTATCACTGATGGGCATTTAGGTTGATTCCATGTCTTTGCTATTGTAAAGAGTGCTGCAGTGAACACACATGTGCATGTGTCTTTATAACAGAATGGTTTCTTAAACAACCTAAAACTAATTGGCAATCTACAGGTCATACGATTCATTAGTGAACAATATTAAGGCCTCAATATTGATTAATCTGAAGTAGAAGAGATTTAAATTTTAAACATAGTATTAAATCAAGAAAAATTGTTATTTGTAGAGCAGAGCTGATATTCTATTTTTAAAATCTCAAAGCCATGTAATGCCAGTGCCATTATCCCTAATCGTTGTCTACTTACAGTGGATGATCACGAATCTCATCACAATTCCTTTGACACTCAGAGAAAGTCATATTTCAGTTAAGCTCTTTGAGACTATCCTAGTTTTGGAGGGGGGCTTTTTTTTGTTTGTTTTCTTTTGGAAATTGGCCTTTTGACGAGACTTAGAAACCCTCATTTAAAGCTGAACCACTAAAAACAATATAATGAAAAAATAAACTATTTTAACAAGTGAACATTTGTTTTGAAAAAAAAAACTGCTACATAGGAATAGCAATGTCAATGAAAATGGGTTTTAAATGATATTGCATCATATTTTAACTTAATTTTCAAAAGACTGTAGGAAAAGTACAGTGTAAATAAAATGAGGCCAAAGATCAGTTCCTGGAATTCTAAAGTAAATACAATTTCAAATACTCAAGTCATTTACACAGAAATTTATCATACTGACATGGGTAAGTGAAAATCACTTACTTAAATATCATGAGCTCTTAGTGGGCAGTGCTTAAATGAAAATCTATTTTCAGTTTATTCTAGAAAGTTGGTCAATTTCAGAATTTTAGAAAGCTGCTGCTTTAAAAGTCACAGGAGCAAAATACTCTTCTATCAAAAACATTNTTTGAAAAAAAAAACTGCTACATAGGAATAGCAATGTCAATGAAAATGGGTTTTTAAATGATATTGCATCATATTTTTAACTTAATTTTTCAAAAGACTGTAGGAAAAAGTACAGTGTAAATAAAATGAGGCCAAAGATCAGTTCCTGGAATTCTAAAGTAAATACAATTTCAAATACTCAAGTCATTTACACAGAAATTTATCATACTGACATGGGTAAGTGAAAATCACTTACTTAAATATCATGAGCTCTTAGTGGGCAGTGCTTAAATGAAAATCTATTTTTCAGTTTATTCTAGAAAGTTGGTCAATTTCAGAATTTTTAGAAAGCTGCTGCTTTAAAAGTCACAGGAGCAAAAATACTCTTCTATCAAAAACATTTTCCTCATATGATCTTTGATTTCAAATGTAAGTTTCTGATTAAGATAGAGTGGAATATTTTATGCTCATGAAAATGTAAAATAACAGCAGAATTTTGTTCAAAATATCTAAGTTGCAATTACTTGTACAGTTAATTGAACTTATATTACTTATACACGTCACTGAACTTATATTACTTATATATTTCATTGAATAGCTTATCCTAACACGATTACTTGAGATTAAAACTGTGGGAATTTTACAAACAATTTATACCCACTGAAATATCAAGATTTTTTAACAATAAAGGCTTTAAGAAAAAACATATAAGGAAGACATTAACTTGAAGATATCCTCTGTTATAGTTCCTGGCAATAATAGCATTGCATGCAGTACCACAACTTTACAAGTATATATTTGTGTGCTAAATAATTAAGACTAAATTTTATCATAGAAGTGTAATTTATACACTTTTCATGTCTTATCATTTTATTGTATATTATTTAAATCAAGGTCAATTAACTTTTTATATAAAGTGCCATAAAGAATCTTATGTAAGTAGTTACATAGTAAGAGGGTAAACAATCTTAATAAAATTTAATTGATAAAATTCAAAATATAATACTAATATTTGAGTAGAAATTTTTGTCATGTAGGTTTACTAATGAGTGGAAGAATAAAATTAGAATTTCATATAATTATTTTTTACCATGAAGAATTCTTCTTTTAATATTTTCAGCTAAAATGGAAGAACCGTTCTTAGCCCATGGATCATACAAAAACAGTCAGCAGGTCAGATTCGGTCCATGGGCCATGGTTTACCAACCTGAGTTGGATATTGTATTATCTTACGGTAGAAGTTATACAATTCTATAAATCTATTTTAACAAAAATCAACTTAATCTTGATATACTCATTAGCTCCAATACAGAAATTGCTTATATATGATATAAATGCCAAAATTAATTTTAGAAGAAAATAATCTTTATTGCCTAGAGTAAGCACCAGGTATTATGTGAAAGTTATGTTTGATCCTCATGTTGGCCATGAGTTAACATTATCTCCAGAGCTGGAGGCTGCCTTTATCAGAGATTGTTGAGATGCATGTAATAAGAAGTGGAGAAAATGGACGGAATAGATGAAAATAAATCACCACTGCTGTTAGAAAAGTGAGTCAAAGTACGTGCTGACCTTTATAAGGGCTAGCCATTTATGCATTGCCTCATAGAACTATATTTTATCAGTACTTTACTATTGCATTCTAGTTATTTTCTGCTATAGGAATAAATATGGGGGGGGAGGAATAGAAAGTAGCTTCTAGAAAGAATTACAAGGTTGAGTTTTAACAATGTGAGGATCTGTCCAGTTGTCTCCCAGGGCCCACAAGAGTGATCATCTACTCAGGTAATTTGCCTTCACCTATCCTTCAGTGCTTCTTTTAGGGTAGATATCAGATATGGCCTTTATTTCCATCAGAGAAAAGAAAGAACACAGTGAGATGTTAACTTCTAATTAAGTCATTGGTGAGCATTAATTATTCTCAAGAGTAGGGCTCAGTATACCAGTGGCTAGAGAGCCCCCGTCATATGACCTGCAAGAGTAAAAGTAAAAGCAAACTCTTATCAGCCTTACTACTGCACCCATTCCTTCTTTTGGGGTAAGTTGACCCCGTCTTCAACCGTGTCTTAATGTTGAAAAACTGGATTTATAAGAGCAATTAAAAAATAGAGAAATGTCTCTGTTCTTAATGCATGTCTCTTAGCAGCAAGCAAAGAAACCAAGAACAGCCAGTGCAGTTTCTCAAAGAGCACGCCCTTCTACAAGGATCCATCTCTCAACTTTGATGAAGGGGACACTTCAATATAACTTTAAAAACTCATCTTGATGAGAACAAAGAGAAAAAAATGATGGCTAGTCCACCGCTTTTGAAATGTCAGACAGGATACTAGTAGGCAGAGAATGTGGTTCATCGAACATATTTCATCTGTAGACAGATAAGTACTTAACAGGGCCACCGAAAATATGCAAGCACATCAGTCTAGTAGTTTACAGATATTTACATACACATATACCTATATACAAATGAGCACATATACATATATGTGAACATATGTTTGTCTTTGAACAGAATCCTTCTAATGTAAAGTTTCCCTGCTGTTTAATTGGATCAATTAACATTCAAATTAAGGTGCACATAATCCCTGAGCTGTACTGGTTTTGCAGAGTTCTGTCCCATGAAAGCTTTCAAACTGGCAACCTTGGGCTGACTCTGTAGATGGCAGATTTGTTCCTGGCTCATCAGCTGTAAATAAAGGGGAAAAAGGTCTTTCTAGTCACTTGAGACAGACCTTTAATTTTATTTATTTATATTCAATTCTTTCTGATTTTACTATTGGTATTCAAGACTGATTCACTTTTTCTTAATATAAAGTCTTGTCCAGAAGAATTATTGCAGTCATTATAATACTTTAGAAATGCATATGCTGGTTGATAGTTGCTTGTCCTTACACTAAATTCCAATCTTGCTGGGAAACATATAGGTACTTGTTCTTCCAAAAAGGATGAAACATAGGAGGTACTTTCCACCAGGGCTTGGTACAAGTAGACCTTACTTCTTCCAAAAAGAAAATACTTCTTAAATATGGAAAAATGAAATAGAAATTGAGAAATGAAATATTTCTTTTACACATACTGCTGCAAATCATATTGTCAAAATATTCACAATAAATTACTAAATGCAACTTTAATTATACAAGGTCATTTCATTTTATATTTGACACTTGAAGAACAGTCAACTCCACATGTATGGTAACAAAGAACTCCAACTTTAAATGTTTTTTATAATGAAAAATCGTGTAGGTTTTGCAAGTTCATCAGATGTTTAAAAAAGCATTAGATTACTTCCTGAACAAACCAAGGCTGAAAGAATATAGAACCAGCACTGAAATTTTAAGTATCAGTGAGGGATCCAACCAGAGCCAAGCAGACATAAATATTATACTCTCCTCAGATCTTTTTCAGCACCTTTTCTTTTCTAAGAAGATACATTGCAAAAGAAAGCTATTTAATGTTGATGTACATCCTACACTTTCTACTGAGCTTCAAGAAAACAAACAAACATAAACAACAGCCCGATTAATTAAATTAATATATTTTAAACCCAACTACAGACAGTCTATTGGAAAGACTGAACTGAGTACAGGTCAGATTTAAGCTCTGCTTTTCTTGAGGGAAGGATGCTTGGGGTGATGTGCTTTACATTGTAAGAGTGACCTCTAGTGCTTTTCTTTTTGGTTGAACTTTAGTGGCTAGAAGATGAATTACTTATGCCTTTTCTACAGAACTTCCATTTGTGTGTGGGTGTTGTTGTTTGCTTGTACACTGCAATGTTTGTCAAATGCTACCATTATAAGATTCCAAGGTTTTGACTAGGTGAAATTATACACATTTTATTGATTTATGAGATTATCTCAACATTCAAACTAAAGTTGAATCTGATGTGCAGCACCTGGAGTAAATTTCCTTCCTTCAGAGTGATGGATACTCTGACATTAAATGAGCTCATTCTGAAATGAAACACGAAATCACAGGAGCCAGGCACTCTGAGTGGACATTTGACTTGTGCCCATGAGTTTGTAATGTTTTTCCCACATCAGAACTCTTTAGTGTAGTCAAGCGACATGCCATAGAAATGCCTGATTACTGCTTCCTTTCCCCAAATCTAAGTCTGATGATACAGCAGCAACATAAATTCCTGGACAGGCCTCATAGCCATTTCTTGAAAAGCAAATGAGCTTTTCCTTTAAAATCCAAGAAAAAATAAAAGTTGCATTTGCCATGATTGTTTGTCATTAATCAGGAGGGGAAATTCTACCATTGAGAGAATTTAAGCCAAAGATAACTTTTAAAACTTTTCCATCTCTAATAAAAGAGTGGATGAAGGCAGCCTGCCAAATTATTCTGGATGATGTCTAAATTATAAATAAGGTTTCAATCTTCCCTAAATAGGTTCTATTTCATCAGAACACTCCATTACAAATTTATAGAGTTAAGCATTCAACCACAAAGGAATCCTACTTTCGAAAGATCACCTGACTGGTTTTCCTTTAAGCAAAATGTAGGAAGAGGCTCCTCTTTCAGGAGAGCACTAAGTCTCATTCTCTTAGCAGCGAGGGCACAGCTCTTAATCCTGAGATTCGCCTCTGCCAATGCTGGTGCTCCTGAAGTCTGCAGTACATTTCAGTTATTAGCCTGCATCATTTTAAAGATGCAGCCAGCTACTGGTCTGCCCAATTGCAAACTTCAGAAATCTAAGCCAATGCAGCATAATGTAAAGTCTGCCGGTTGTTTTCCTGTTAGACATAATTCCAATAAAATTCAGTAGTTCTTTAAAAAGGAAGAAATGAAGACATTCACAGGCTCTTCCCCAGATAAGATGATAATTTCATGTTTTACTAGAACTTGGGCATTCTCAGCGACTATTCAAAGACCGGAGGGTAAGATTTGCGAGTAGACAAAAAGAGAAATGACACTTTGCCTATTTTGACCAGACCAAGAGGAGAGACAAGTGTTAACCGGTCACGTTGGCAAGATTTTTAAGTGATGCTTCATTTACAGCACTACGCTTTGCAGCAATCCCAGCTGCAAATAATCATCATCAAAACAACAGAATCAAAGTTTTGCAGAGAGCCCCCCTGCAAGTTTTAAATCATTTGCTGTATACTTACAGGAATTCCCAGCTTCGACTCTGTTCCAATTTTGAGTAGATAACAGAAGTAGCGTCTTGAGGACAGCTCCCGTGACAGATCCCATGTTCACATTTATTGGGCTCCCCCAAAAGATCTTGAGAGGCTCTCGGAGCGCTCCAGTCCTGTTCTCAGTAGCTCTTCCAGCTCTGTCTGGGTCTTCAGCCCCTCTAGGTCTCTGTCGCTCCCCCTCCCTTCCTCCTCACCTCCCTCTGTCTTTTCTCCTTCCCTCCTCCCTCTCGTCTCCCTCCCTCTCTCTCTCCCCGTCTCTCTCTCTCTTTTCTCTCTCTCTCTTTTCTCTCTCTCTCACACACACACACTGCCCTGACTCCTCACTGAAAAGCACTCAGCATCTTTCCTAACAAGCAGCCACACCGCCGAGGCCACGCCCACTCCTCGCAGCAGCGGTCCCCGAAATTGGCAGCAGCATCCTTCCTTCCAAACACACAACAGCGCTCGGAGCTCCGCTGCACCCAGAGGCGCGGCCTCCCGCTCGTGGGCCTCCTTGGGGCTCCCTCCCTTCTCCTCTATTTTCCAATAATCCTTAACCCTTTTTTCCCAGCTGGAGGTGTGGGTGGGGGAAGGGACAAGGCGGTGGAGCCTTCTGATTTTCTGGAGGTCTTGCATTTGGCAGAGCCAGACCACATACTGAGCTATTCCTGATTATCCGGGAGTGCATCCAGGTAAAATTGCATTATGTTTCAAAACAAAAGCATAAAATAAGACCGAAATAACTAAGCAGCATTGGGAAATTGTAGCTAAAACTGTCCTCAGGGAAAATACTTGCTGTTGTTTTTCTGTGTTTCTATAAAACTGTACTCTTCAGCGAGGGTGCCAGGATTTTATTATGGAAATTCCCCACATGGGAACACACATTCCTGCTTAGCAGATATTTAAAATCATCTGGTGGTAGTCTGCAAGAAATTAACATTTCTTATTTTAATGCTTCAGGTGTACAAATTCACAAATGAAATGCTTTGGCTAGATTTATTTTGATGAATGCATCATGCTGTGAATATGCAGTACCATTCTATAATCAAAATTTTTAATAACATTTCCAAAAAGGCCCAAAGTAGGAAATGATGGACCACTGAAGAAAGGCACCCCCACCACTACCACATAGACACACGCATACACATTCACGCCAACACTGAACAATGTCACGATGTAATTCAAGTGGCTTAAAGGAGAGAGGAGTAAAGTCGAATTTGGAAGACCAAGGACTAAAGAAAAATTACTCTTTGAATGGCTGGTCCATGGATACAACTATTGCTTGAATGGAATTTTAAATTGTCTAAATAATGGAGTTATTATCACATAACAAGAAGCATGTCACATGGTTCGTAGCAGATAAATAATCTATTTAAAATAAATGTCAAGATGTTTTACTGATAACGTGCTAGATTTTATAGAAATGGAAATCCTGGAGTTCTCAAGCACCTCTTGGTAATCACAAATTGGAAGAAACATAAGCCTTTAACACCACTTTCTTATGGAATAATGAAAGTGTGGGAAAATGACAGAAATACCCGTAAAAACTAAACATACTTGTTTAGTTCATGCCTGCAAACAAAGCAGAATGCATCTTTTTTCTTTTCCTGTTTTACAAAAGAAAGCAAGAACAGGAAATTTAAATGATTCAAAGAGGTCACAGAGTTAGTAAACAAATGCTGAGGACTGGACTTGGCTTTTCTGACTCCAGTTTTACTGCTCTCACCCTAGGACTTACTGCCCCTAAATCAGAGTATACCTCCTTCCTGACCCTTGTCAGTGGCAGCAAAAACCTTAGATCCTAGGAAAACACAGCAAACACTTTGGGAGGCCAAGGTGGGCAGCTCACTTGAGGTCAGGAGTTCAAGACCAGCTTGACCAACATGGTGAGACCCCATCTCTACTAAAAATACAAAAATTAGCAGAGTGTGGTGGCAGGCACCTGTAATCCCAACTACTTGGGAGGCTGAGGCAGGAAAATTTGCTTGAACCCAGGAGGCACAGGTTGCAGTGAACCAAGATTACGCCACTGCACTCCAGCCTGGGCAACAGAGCAAGATTCTGTCTCAAAAATAAATAAATAAATAAATAATACAATAAAATAAATAAAGGTCACTGCTTGAGTGTTTATTCGGTGTTCCTAGACTTGCATTCCTGATTTTCAATCATATGCTAAGTAAAAGCAGATATAAATTGACAGTTTATGTTAACTAATTATTGAAGGGGATTAAATTTTATTGAACACATACTATATGCCATTTGTTATCTAATTGAATAATTATATCAGTCCTTTGAAGAAAATATCATTATGTCTATGGGACAGTTTTGGGCTCTCCAGAAGAAAAAAGTTGTCTCCTTGTTAAAATATTATATTTAATTGTTCTCATAAAGCAAATTAGAGAATGCATTTTAAATGGATAAGTACACATATCAAAAATGAAAAATAAACATTTTATAACAATAGTAACTTCTTTGGGGCAACGTATAAATTATTATAGTGACCAATACTGGTGAAATTTTCCATATCAATGGGCTACAGTAATAGAAGGAACTGGGGGCTAGCACTCAGTAGAAGACCTGAGCATTTCAAGTCACCACAAAACCTGTCTCTGCCTGACGGCTGCAGAGGGGTAGAGAGTTGCATAGACAAGTGAAACAGTGAGTGCTTGAGATATGGTAAACAGAGGCCTCAGCCGGGCACGGTGGCTCACGCCTGTTAACCTAGCACTTCAGGAGGCCGAGGCAGGCAGATCACGAGGTCAGGAGATGGAGACCATCCTGGCTAACACGGTGAAACCCCATCTCTACTAAAAATACAAAAAATTAGCCGGGCGTGGTGGCGGGCATCTGTAGTCCCAGGTACTCCGGAGGCTGAGGCAGGAGAATGGCGTGAACGTGGGAGGCGGAGCTTGTAGTCAGCAAAGATCGCGCCACTGCACTCCAGCCTGGTGACAGAGCAAGACTCTGTCTCAAAACAAACAAACAAACAAACAAAAAAACAAAACCAGAGAAGCCTCGACACAAATTCAGCTTCCACTGTTGTTTTGATTAAATGACTCAATGACGTTGACCTTTGGTTTACTTATTTTATAACGAAATAGGAGAATCAAACAGGAGAATCATGACCAAAGAGTTATTGTGATATAATGCATGACAACTATTGAATGCCTT
Organism: Rhinopithecus bieti; assembly: GCF_001698545.2. NCBI lineage: Eukaryota > Metazoa > Chordata > Mammalia > Primates > Cercopithecidae > Rhinopithecus > Rhinopithecus bieti. The sequence continues at coordinate 3,756,578 of NW_016804493.1, forward strand.
GTCCTTAGTGGGCCCTCACTTCAGCTTTAGACCTCTGCATTAGAACTCTACAGAGAATTGGTCTAAGCAGGCAATGTCAGAGCTTGGCCACCCAGGTTCAGCGACTGTACAGGTTCCACCACCCACCAGCTGCATGGCCTTGAGCAAGCTGCATCAGCATAATAATCCTTGATCCTTAATTTCCTCATCTGTGCACGCAGGATGAGTACAGTATTAACCTCGTGGTTAAGACAATGTCCTGTACAATGAGCGTGCCTAGGAGGCACATGACCAATGTTCCTTTTGTAATCATTACATTAGTACAATTCACATAGCACAGATAAGAAATCTGATGAGCATAAGAATGTCAGCCAAGATGGCCTAATAGGAACAGCTCCAGTCTCCAACTCCCAGCGCGAGCGACACAGAGGACCGGTGATTTCTACATTTTCAACTGAGGTACTGGGGTCATCTCACTAAGGAGTGCCAAACAATCGGTGCTGGTCAGCTGCTGCAGCCTGACCAGCGAGAGCTGAAGCAGGGCAAGGCATCGCCTCACCTGGGAAGTGCAAGGGGGAAGGGAATCCCTTTTCCTAGCCAGGGGAACTGAGACACACAACACCTGGAAAATTGGGTAACTCCCACCCCAATACCGCGCTTTAAGCAAACGGGCACACCAGAAGAATATATCCCTCACCTGGCTGGGAGGGTCCCACGCCCACAGAGCCTCCCTCATTGTTAACACAGCAGTCTGCAGCGATCTAACCGCAAGGCAGCAGCGAGGCTGGGGGAGGGGCGCCCGCCATTGCTGAGGCTTAAGTAGGTAAACAAAGCCGCTGGGAAGCTCGAACTGGGTGGAGCTCACAGCAGCTCAAG
>NW_016804493.1:3761849-3790817 GCF_001698545.2 Rhinopithecus bieti
TCACAAGAACAGAAAACCAAACACCGCATGTTCTCACTCATAGGTGGGAACTGAACAATGAGATCACTTGGACTCGGGAAGGGGAACATCACACACTGGGGCCTATCATGGGGAGGGGGGAGGGGGGAGGGATTGCATTGGGGAGTTATACATGATATAAATGATGAATTGATGGGTGCTGACGAGTTGATGGGTGCAGCACACCAACATGGCACAAATATACATATGTAACAAACCTGCACGTTATGCACATGTACCCTAGAACTTAAAGTATAATAAAATAAAAGAAAAAAAAAAGAAATCTGATGAGCAGAGGGATTACAGCTTACAGTGGGATATGACCCACTGGTGGCAGAAAAGGGTTGGTCTCCAAGACCTACTAATTTGTGCATCATTTCTCCATTCCCACCAGGATGGTTTTTAACATCAGAAAGTCGAAGGAAAAATCAGAAAAGTGTGGAGACCTAATTTTGCACACCTGTACTGCTGATTCAGATTCCGTGAATCACTTTTCCCTGTGTCTACATTTTGGTTATATTTTCCACCAATTAAGAAAAGACCCTGGTGTTTAAAGTCTCCCATGTCCATGCTATAGGTCACATCCTGCCTGACAAAAGCAATGTAAATCAGATCACAATGTTGACATTCATAAAATCAGGCTTTGAATTATTTTCTTGTTACAACTTGCCAGAGAACTGCATGTCCCATCACAGTAGTCCATGGAGGATCCTAAACTATAGTTTAGGCTAGAAAAGGACCAGAAGGCAATAATGGAAATACATTACATTGAAAGACTAGAAAGAAATTAACATACATTGTTTTGTTCCCTTTATTCATCTAACAGTTGTTTTACTCTACATTTCTATTATAGCGATCTTCTCATTTCAAATCTGGGTAATCATTTCATTTCTTTTACATTGTTTGATTTGTCTTTATATCTTCAAAATGAAATGGATACTTTTTAAACATTGTGATTTTACCTTCATTTTTTATTGTAGTTAAAAAAATTAAATTTACTATCATAATCATTTTTAAGTATAGCTCAGTAGTGATAAGTATATTCACCTTGTTGTGCAACAAATCTCTAGAACTGAAACTCTATACCCATTAAACATTAATTCCCTCTCTTTCCTCCCCTCCTGCAGTCATTGGCAACCACCTTTCTACTTTATGTTTCTGATTTTGACTACTTGAGATGCTTCATATGAGTGGAATTATATGGTATTTGTCATTTTGTGACTGACTTCACTTAGCACGGTGTCCTCAACGTTCATCCATATTGTAGGATGTGACAGGATTTCCCTCTTTTAAAGGCTGCATAGTATTCCATTGTATGTATATACTGTATTTTCTTTATTCATTCATCTGTCAGTGGACATTTGGAATTCTTCCACCTCTTGACTATAGTGAGTAATGCTACAAAGAACATGAGTGTGCAAGTATTCCTATAAGATAATGCTTTGAGTTATTTTAGATCTGTATCTAGAAGTGGGATTGCTGGAACATATAATCATTTATTTTTAATTTTTGAAGAACCTTTATACTATTTTTTATAACAGCTGAATCATTTTACATTTTTACCAGCAGTGTACAGGGCTTTGATTTCTGTGTATCCTTATTCAAACTCATTTTCTATTCTTTTGATAGTGGACACACCAATGGATATAAGATGATATCTCATTGAGGTTTTGATTCGCATTTATTCTGATTAGTGATACTGAGCATCTTTTCACATGCTTGTTGTCCATTCTTATGTCTTCTTTTGAGAATTGTCTATTAAATTCTTTGTTCGTCTTTAAATCGGGTTATTGTTTTTGGTATTGTTGAATTGTAGAAGTTTCTTATATATTCTAGATATCAACCCCTTGTAAGATATATAACTTGCAAATATCTTTTTCTGTTTTACAGGTTGATTTTTCACCTTTTGTTTCCTTTTATGGACAGATGTTTGATGTTGTCTGTTTTTGTTTAGTTGCCTGTGCTTTTGATGTCATATCCAATGAATCATTGCCAAATTCAATGTCGTTTATGCTTTCTTCCAGTGGTTTTATAGTTTTAGGTCTTATGTCTACATCTTTATTGAGTTAATTTTTGTCTGTGAGGTAAGATAAAGCTCAAACTTCATTCTTTTGCATATGACTATCCACTTTTCCTACATCATTTGTTGAAGAGACTGTCCTTTTCCTCCTTTGTGTGGACTGGCACCCTTGTAGAAGATCACTTGGTAGTATACACCAGAGTTCATTTCTGGGATATGCATTCTGTTCCATTGGTTTATATATCTGTTTTTATGCCAGTACCACAGTAAACTTGACTATTGCTGCTTCATCGTATGTTTTGAAAGGAGGATTGAGGCCTCCAATTTAGTTTGCTTGTTTTCAAGATTGCTTTGATTATTCAGAGTCCCTTGAGATTCCGTATGAATTTCAAGATTTTTTAATTTCTGAAAAAAAAAGTCACTTGCATTTTGGTAAGAATTGCATTTAATCTGTAGATCACTTTGGGTAGTATGGATATTCTAACATTAAGTTTCCAATCCACAAGCACAGGATGTCTTTCTCTTTATTTGTGTATTCTTTTGTTTCTTTTAGCAATGTTTGATGGTTTTTTAGTGTATAACTCACACTTCCTTGATTAATTTTATTGCTAGTTATTTTATCCTCTTTGATGTTATAGTAACGTCTTAATTTCTTTTCTGAACTGGTTATTGTTAATGTATAAAAATGTTGCTTATTTTGTGTGTTGATTTTGTATTCTGCAACTTTGTTAAAATCATTTATTTTGGATGCATTTTATTTCTTTTTCTTGTCTAGTCGCTCTGGCTAGGACTTCCAGTACTATGGTGAATAGTAGTGGTGAAAGTAGACCTCTTTGTCGTGTTTGTGATCTTAGAAGAAAAACTTTCAGTCTTTCTTCTATCGATTATGATGTTAGCTGTGAACTTTTTGTATATGGATTTTATTACGTTGAGGTAGTTTCCTTCTATTTCTAGTTAGTCGAGTATATTTATCATGAGAGGGTATTGAATTTTGTCAAGTAGTTTTTCTGCATCAGTTGAGATAATTATGTTTTTTTTTCCCCTTCATTCTGTTACTATGATGTACTATAGTAATTCATTTTCATATTTTGAAACATCCTTTCATTCCAGGCATAAATCCCACTTGGTTATGGTGTATAATCTTTTAATGTGCTATTCAATCAGTTTCCTAGGACTCTGCTGAGGATTTTTGCATTAGTATTCATCAGAGATATCAGTCCATAGTTTTCTTGTTGTGTCTTTGTCTGGTTTGGATATTAGGATAATGCTGGCCCCATAAAATGAATTTGGAAGTTTTCTTCAACTTCTTTGGAAGAGTTTGAGGAAGACTGCTGTTAACTCTTGTTTAAATGTTTGGTAGAGTTCTCAGTGAAGCCATCTGGTCCTGGGCTTTTCTAGGTTGGGAGGTGTTTGCTTACTGCTTCAATCTCCTTACTAGGTAAAGGTCTGTTCAGGTCATTTGTTTCTTCATGATTCAGTCTTGACAGGTAGTATGTTTAGAAAAAGTTACCCATTTCTTCTTGGTTTTCTAATTTGTTGGCACGTAATTGCTCAAGTAGTTCTCATAAAACCTTTTCCTTCTCACTTTAACTGTAATACCTCTTCTTTCATTTCTAATTTTAGTTTTTTGAGTCTTCTCTCTTTCTTCATTGTTAGTCTAGGTAAGGGTTTGTCAATTTTGATGAAATCAGCTCGGTTTTATTGATTTATTTCCATTCTTTTATTCACAATTTCATTTTCTTTTTTCTAATTTTATAATTTTCTTCCTTCTCCTAACTTTTGGTTTAGTTTGTTCTTCTTTTTCTAGTTCCTTCAGGTGTAAAGCTGTTTATTTCAGATTTTCCTTTTTTAATTTTAATTTTTATGGGTATATTTAAGTGTATATATTTATGACATACCTGAGATACACTGATACAGATATACAATGTGTAATAATCACATCAGGGTAAATGGGGTATCCATCATCTCAAACATTTATCCTTTCTTTGTGTTACAAAAAATCCAGTTATACTCTTTTAGTTATTTTTACATGTACAATAAATTATTTTACCTTAGTGACTCTGTTGTGCTATCAAATACTAGAATTTATTCATTCTTTATAACTATATTTTTGTACCCATTAACCATCCCCACTTCCCCCTCCCCTCCCCCAGCCTTCTGAGTCTCTGGTAATCATCATTCTATTCTGTATCTCCATGTGTTCAATTGTTTTAATTTTTAGCTCCCACAAATCAGTGAGGACATGTTAAGAGTATCGTTCTGTGTCTGGCTTATTTCACTTCTGAGAGTGACCTCCAGTTTCATCTATGTTGTTGCAAAAGACAGGATCTTGTTCCTTTTTATAGCTGAATAGTACTCCATTGTGTATATGTACCACGTTTTCTTTATCTATTCATCCATTAATGGACACTTGGATTAACTCCAAATCTTGGCTATTGTGAATAGTACTGCAATAAACAGATACCTCTTTGATACACTGATTTTCTTTCTTTGGGGTATACACCTGGCAATGGGATTGCTGGATCATATGGTAGTTGTATTTTTAGTTTAGAAACCTCCATATTATTATCTATAATGTCTGCACTAATTTACATTCCTAACAACAACATATGAAGGTTCCCCCTTCTCCGTATTCTTGCCAGTATTTGTTTACCTATCTTTTGGATAAAAGCCATGTTAACTGAGGTGAAATGATATTTCACTGCAATTTTGATTTGCATTTCTCTGATGATCAGTGATGTTGAGCACCTTTTCATAAACCTGTTTGCCATTTGTATGTCTTCTTTTGAGAAATGTCTATTCAGATATTTTGCCCATTTTTAATTAGATTATTAGATTTTTCCTGTAGAGTGGCTTAAGCTCCTTATATATTCTGTTTATTAATCCCCTATCAGATGGATACTTTGCAAATATTTTCTCCTATTCTGTGGGTTGTCTCCTAACTTTTTAGGTGTTTCCTTTGCCATGCAGAAGTTTTTTTAACGTGATATGATCCCATTTGTCCGTTTTGGCTTTGGTAGCCAGTGCTTAAGGGATATTACTCAAGAAATCTTCGCCCAGATCAATGTCCTGGAGTGTCTCTCTAATGTTTTCTTTTAGTGGTTTCATGTAATTTTTCCTTTTTTAAATGTAAGTGTTTGCCATTATAAACTTTCTTAGTACTTATTTCACTGTATCCCACAAGTTTTGGTATGTTGTGTTTTCATTTTCATTTGTCTCTAGACATTTTCCAAATTCCCTTGTGATTTCTTCTTTAACCAATTGGTTGTTTAAAAGTGAGTAGTTTAATTTTTACATATTTGTGGATTTTGTTTTCTTCCTGTTATTGACCTCTAGTTTCATTCCATTGTGGTCAGAAACTTACTTTGTATGATTTCAGTTTCCTTAAATTTGTTAAGACTTGTTTTTTGGCCTAACATGTGGTCTGTCTTGGAGAAAGTTCCACGTGCAGTTGAGAAAAACATGTATTCCACTGCTATTGGGTGGAGTGTTCTGTATATGTCTATTAGGTCTAATTGGTATATACTGTTACTCAAGTCCTCCGGTGTTTTTTTTTACTTGACAGATAAAATTATATACATATATATTTATGTACAACATATATATTATGTACAACATAGTGTTTTTAAATATATATACATTGTGGAATGGCTAGATCAAACTCATTAACATGTGTATATATTATCTTAGCCCACTTTTTGCTGCTGTGACAGAATACCTAAGACTGGGTAATTTATAGGGAACAGGAATTTACTTGGCTCACAGTTCTGGAGGCTAGAAAGTCCAAGAGCATGATACTGGACTCTGCTGAGGGCCTTCTTTCTGCGTCACCCCATGGCAGAAACAGGAAGACCAAGACAACAAGAGGTGGCCAAACTCACTTTTATAACAAGCCCACTCTCAAGATAACCACTTTCGTGATAAAAAAATATTAACCCATTCATGAAGGCAGAGTCCTCTTGACTTAAACACATGTTAATAGGCCCTACTTTCCAACACTGTTGCATTGAAGAGTAAGTTTCCAACATATGAACTTTGGGGGACACATTCAAACCATAGCATGCCTTACTTCATATAGTTGTCGTTTTTGTGGTGAGGACCCTTAAAATCTACTTTCTTAGCACTTTTCAAGAATATACTACATTGTTGTTAGCTACAGTCCTCATAATGTATATTATACATATCTTGAACTTACTCTTCTTATCTAATTGAAATTTTGTAACCTTTGACCAATATCTTCCCAACCCTCTTCCCCACTGCTTCCCCCATCTTCTGGTGAGCACCATTTTACTCTCTATTTCTATGACATCAACTTTTTTAGATTCCATATAGGAATGAGATCATGCAATCTTTATCTTTTGGTGCCTGGCTTATTTCACTTAATATCATGCCTTTCAGGTTCATCCATGTTGTTAGAAATGACAGGATTGCCTTCTATTTTAAGGCTGAATAGTATTCTAATGTGTACACAGACACCATATTGTCTTTACCTACTCATCTGTTGATGGGCACTTATGTTGATTTTATATCCTCACTATTCTGAATAACGCTGCAGTAAATATGAGTGCACAGATGTCACTTTGACTTAGTGATTTATTTTTTTCTTTTAGATGTATATCCAATAGTGGGATTGCTAGATACAAATTATATTTTTAACTTTTTAAGAAACTTCATACATTTTCAATTAATGGCTGTACTAATTTGCATTCCCTCTATTTTTTAATTGTGCTTTTATTTGGTTGTTTTATCCATACCTGAAAGTAGAGTATTGAAACCTCCTACTACTATTAATTTCCTGTCTGTTTTTCCCTTTATTTCTATCAATGTTTGCTTCATGTATTTGGGAGCTCTAATGTTAACTGCTTGCATATTTGTAAGTGTTCTATCTTTCTGGTGAATTTGTTTTTTTATAATTATGTAATATACTCCGTCTCTTGAGACACTTTTTGTCTTACAGTTTACTTTGCCCAAGTTAAGTATGGCCACCCCTGTTCTCTTTAGGTTTTTATGCATGCAATACTATTTTCTATCCTTTCACTTTTAACCTACATACATCCTTAGATTGAAAGTGAGTTTCTTATAGACAGCATATGGTTTAATCTTGTTTTGTATCAATTTACCCAATCTATGTCTTCAAATTTCAGAGCTTAATTTATTTACATTTAAAGTAATTATTGTCAGGAAAGGATTTACTATTTCTATCCTGTTGTTTTCAGTATATAATATAGCTATTTTGTCTCTCCTTTTCTCTCTTGCAGTCTTTTCTGTGTTTCATTAATTTTATAATGACATGTTTTGATACGCTTCTTGTTTCTCTGTGTATATTCTATAGACATTTTATTTGTGGTTACAATTGTAATGACATAAAACATTTTAAAATTGTAACAATATATTTTAAACTGATTACAACTTAATTACATGTAAAAATTCTACTCTTTTACATATCTGTTACTCCTGTACAAATTAGCTTTTTATATTGTACGTCTATTAATATGAAATTATAACTACTATTCATGCTTTTGTTTTTTAAATTCTACAACACATTAAAAATTATTTGTGCACCTGCATTATAATACTATAGGATTCTATATTTTTCTATATATTTACCCTTACCAGGGAGTTTTATATTTTCATGTGGTTTCCTGTTGCTATTTATTATTCTTTCACTTCAGCTTGAAAGACTACCTTTAGTTTTTCTTGTAAGGTAGCTCTAGTTGTAATTAACTCCTTCCATTTTTATCTGGAGAAGTCTTCATTTATTCTCTAGTTCTGAAATACAATTTTGCTGGATATAGTTTCTTAGTTGGTAGTTTTTCTTCCAGAACTTTGAATATATCATCCCACTTCCTTCTGGCCTGCAAAGTTTCTGCGACAAATCTGCTGATAATCTAACAGAAGGTCCCTTGTATATGGTGAGTCACTTTTCTCCTGCTGCCTTCAAAATTCTCTTTGTGACTTTTGATGGTTTGATTATGATGTGTTTTGGTAATATCCCTTTAGAGTTATCCTAGTCAGAGCACTTTCAGATTTTAAATTTGTGTGTCCATTTCTCATTTCAGGTTTGGGAAGTTTTTGGTCAATATTTCTTCAAGAAAGCTCTCTGTCTCTTCTGTCTTTCTTCTTCTCAGATTTAATAAATGCTTTTGTTGTTTCACTTGATGGTGTCTCATAAGTCCCTTAGTCTGTCCTTTTCTTTATTTTATTTTTTTCTTTTTGGTCTTCTGTTTCAATAATTTTGAATTTTCTGTTTTTGAGTTCACTGATTCTTTTTTCATCTGGGCAACTCCGCTGTTGAGTCTCTCTAGTGAATTTTTCAACTCAGTTGTCATGTTCTTCAGCTCCAGAATCTCTGTCCATTTCTTCACAGTTTCTCTCTTTATCCTTATATGGTTTATGCCTTGTTTTCCTTATTTTACTGTTTATACTCTCTTTTAATTCATTGAGCATCTTTTTGAAGATTATTTTGAAATCTTTCACTAGTAATCCATATATCTCTGTTTCTTTAGGGGCAATTTCTGGAGAATTAGTATGTTTCTTTGACTGGGACTTATTTCTATTGTTTCTTTATATGCCTCCTTATCTTCTGTTGAGACTTAGGCATTTGAAAATCAGCTAACTCTCTCAGTCTTTGTGACCCAGTTTTCTGCAGGGAAGACTTTCAACAACCAGATGGGCTATAGATTCTGGAGACCTCTCAAGACTTTTCTGAGGCTATGTCATCTGTGGGTTTGTGTGTAATCTAATTAAAGAGGTTTGCCAATTCCTACTCAGAAGCGCCCCTGGTGAATTTCTGTGGTACTGTAGACTGTTACTAAACCAAGCCATGTTAATTGCTTTTGTTCTCAGCCGCCCCAACCAGGTTCCCTACTCCTGTCAGTACTTAGAAAAGATAGAAACCAGTTCCTCAGAAAGCCCTATAAAAATTCAAGATAGCTAACATATTTTTTACTCTAACATATTTTTCCTCTCCTATTTATCTTCCCAGACAGAAGTTGGAAATGTTATCCTAATTGCACTGCACTGTACTAGGAGAAGGGCTTTGGGAAGTATCATAAATTTCCTATGAAGATTCCATTCAGTTGGCATTGTGCTTGCCTGAGGTGCATAAATCTTCTACCTGGTTTTTTGATTTTGCAAAAAGGCAATTGGATATATACTGTTGTTAAACTGATATCTTTGGGGGAGCAGGAAAATCTGAGTCTTCCTATTCTGCCATTTTGCTGATGTCATTCCTCAAAATTGATGTTTTTTAAACTAAAGTATAGTAGAAGTGATAAAAATTTTTGCCAAAACCCTGTTTCAAACATATTCTGAATAATATAAACAATGCTTCCTATATTACCAGTAAATATACAAAAATAGTCATTGTTGGATTTGAACCTTTATGCATTAATATATTATTAATGATATTTAATTTATTTTATGTTGCACATTTAGTTAAGAGACTTGGCTTTCAATAGCATAAATGCATTTTATTAGCAATTTTTATGTCCCTAAGCACTACTGTTTTGTTTTCTCTTTTAATTTGTACATTACAGGTAGTGTAAGTGATGACTTTGATAATAACACATATACTAAGCTTTGCAATTTTATGAACACCCAAAACTCTAGCAGCACACTTTTTCTACTAACATCTCACCTGATACAACCCTTCCATTATAAAGATTTACTTAGCAAATAAGATAAAAAATTATAGCCAACACTGGATGTCCTCTTCAAAAATACAGTAATAATAAAAGATATTTATGTTTCTTATGTTGAATGGCAACTTTGCTTTCTTTAACATTGTTAAAGAAACTTTGGAATTTTTGCTTACCCAAACAAATTATACATATATATCTATATATGTATGTATATATGTATACTATAAAAATATGTGTATATATATATTACACACAAGTTCAGTGATTTCTTAGTCTGCCATATTTAATATGCTATTACATTCAGAGAACTTTTTATATCAGGTATTGTTACTTTTAGTTCTGCAACTCACATCCTTTTTATTTCTTCCATGGTACTACTTAACCTTTTGAGCATATAGAAAATAATTAAGTCTCTTAACATCCTTATTTGCTCATTCTACATGTTTGTTAGACTATAATAACAATATTAGATTATTATTGATTATTTTCCTTATTATGGGTTGTATTTCTTGCTTTTTTGCATGTCTGGCAATCTATAATTGGATGCCAGATGTTGTGTAAAATTTACATTATTGGTTGCTAGATTTTTGTATCCCTACAAATATTCTTGAGTTTTGTCCGAGGCTGTAGCTAAGTTACTTAAAAATAATTTGATTAACTTAAGTCTTGCTTTTATAATTTTTTCAGGTGAATATGAAGTAGTTCTTAACCTAAAGCTACTGAGACAAGACTTTCCTGAGTATTCTATCCAATGCCCTATGAATTATGAATTTTTCTTATCTGGCTAACAGAAATAAGCACTATTCTCAGCCCTATGAGAGTAGTAAAACCTGTTTCTTCTAATTGTTTGTTTGTTTTTTCATTTGTTCTAGAAACAGGGTCTTGCTCTATCACTCAGGCTAGAGTGCAGTGATGCAATCATCCCTCTAATAGTTCTTAATGCTTGTTCCTGATCCCAGATAGTTTCTTCACACACATGTGCTGATTAGTATTCGGCTGAGTACTCAAGAGGAACCTTCCACAGATGTATAAGTTTCTCTCTTTATGCAATTCTCTTCTCTCTTGTACTCTCCCCTGTGAATTACAGCAGCCTTCGTCTTCCAAACTCACAGATCCATCTCCTCAACTCAGGGAACCCATCAGACTCAATCTAGGTTTCCCCTCCCTATACCATGGCCTGGAAACTTTCTACAGGCAGTCAGCTAAGGCAGTTAGAGAGATCATGTTGTTTCTCATCTTTCAGAGATGATTGTACTTTGTCACTGGAAACTTAGTATCTTAAAAGTCATTATTTTATACATTTTTGTCTCTTTATTTTGGTTATTTCAATTAAAATATAAATCTGATCCCTGTTCTTCTATATTGGGTGGAAGTATTTTTTAACTGATGGTTTTATATACTTCTATTATGCACGGGATGAAAAAAGTGTGACATGAAGAATATTCCATCTAAATTATTTCCCTCCAACAAAAGTTAGTTAACCATCTCTGAGCAATGGGAAACATAAAGTTTAAATTTTTTTCTAAAATATTACAAAATAATTTTCTTTTAAAACAATTTGCTTTAATATTTCCATAAAATAAGTACTATATGAATGCTCTCATCTCTAATTTAATATCACGAGGCATCATAACACCAATATTCACTGGCAAGTATGTTTCTTTATATGATTATTCTTGATTTAGGTATCTTCTTTGGTGTAGAAAAATAAGTCTGACACTAAATCAAGGTTTAACTCAACACATAAAAAGAATGCATGTGTAAAATTGGAGTGAGATTTCAGGAGTGAGAAAATAAATCATTGATTTCACCAAAAGGTTTTAAATACATTTAGCATAAGACAAAACACTTAACCCCTTAAACAGAGATAACAATATGCTTAACATTCAAAATACTAAAAGGGGAGATTAGATCACCCATATCTGAACCTCAAGATTTTCAGCCATTTTCCTAGGAACAAGCCATGATTTATGGCAGTGCAAAGATTATCTGATGTAAGAGGGTTGAACAGAAAAGAAAATTTTAAAAAAGCAGAAAGGGTAGAGTGTGGTGAGGGGGAATGGGACTATGAAGAAAGGGATAATTAAGGTGTCAAAGATGGGTTTGCCTCCTGTACAGTTTTGTTTCCATGAAACCCGGTGACTGCACCATTCAGAATTTCACCTCCCTGATAGAAAAAGCTTATCCCAGTAGGAATGAATAGTGTTAGAAAATATCATGCTTAGATTTGTGATGTCTTTATAGTGAACTGATTTAAGCTTAAGGGAACACAGTTACTATACAAAACAAAGAATTCAGTAGATGAGGACTTCGAAAATTTTATATATCTACCAGCATTTATGTTTTAGAACTTCAGACTGCCTCATGGAATGTTTCCATTTCTCAGAATAATGAAGCAGAAACAATTTTGGCCTTGGGCAGGTCCAGGGAAATCAAATCCACCTACCACCTAGATCTTCAGATCCACAACACACAGCAAGTTTCATGCCTGTCAACTGATGTGCCTTAAGGGAGCAATTCTCCAACTCTCAGGTAGAAAACTACTGTTATAGAAGAGTGAGGATAGCTGGGGTTAATCTCCTACAAGTAAAATTGGTTGTTCCTTTTGCAAACACGGCAATGGTGCCATCTTTACAGAAGCAGGAAATGGAAGAAAGCAGTTACAGAGTTCACTTGCCTTTTAAAGAGGCTAGCTCACTTTATGTGTACTATCTGAGCACTTCCCAGTCAGAGGCTGGGGAGTAAGCCTTGTAAGGTAGATACATGCATGAAATAATTTCATCTCGACCTACTGTTCAATATGGTAGATACTAGAGTCAATTGCTCACTCACACTGGCCATATTTCAAGGGCTTAATAATAATACATGTGGCCAGTAGCTACCATATTAAATAAAGCAGATATAGAACATTTTCATCAAAGCAGAAAGTGGTACACTAGATGCCTTTAAAGCTGGGTAACATTATTACAAATTGCCAATGTTTCAGTAAATAATTTCTCCATGAAAAGTATTGAATAGCAAGTTTCCTTCCAATCTTACTGAAATTATGTATGTTAAATTTTTAGGTCGTAAAGTCTCAAAAGAAAAAAATATCTCTTTGCTCTTTAGGATAAATATTGAACTCAGTGAAATAAACCACCTAGGTTGCTCAAAGATAATATTTTTGTGGTATATGTTGATACATCAAGGTGGTAAATAAAAGTGAAAGATTACATGTAGGGTAACTTACTAAGAGTATACAATCAATAGTCCTCTGAAACAAATTACTGTGCATGCTTCCATGTTCATTGTAGTCTAATTCACAGTAGCCCAGCTATGGAATCAAAGTGATCAGTCACCAAAGTGACCATCAACAAATGAATAGATTTTAAAAATGTGATCTATATACACAATAGAATACTACTTAGCCTTTAAAAAGAAGGAAATAGTGGCTCATGCCTGTAATTCCAGCACTTTGGGAGGCCACGGCAGGTGGATCATAAAGTCAGGAGCTCGAGACCAGCCTGGCCAAGACGGTGAAACCCTGTCTCTATTAAAAACACAAAAAAATAGCTGGGCGTGGTGGTGGGTACTTGTAATCCCAGCTACTGCTGAGGCAGAGAATTGCTTGAACCTGGGAGGCAGAGGTTGCAGTGAGCTGACACCACACCCACTGCACTCTAGCCCAGGCAACAGAGCAAGACTCCTTCAAAAGAAAAAAGAAGAAGAAGACAGGAGGAGGAGGAGGAGGAGGAGGAGGAGGAGGAGGAGGAGGAGAAGGAAATGCTATCATTTGTGACAGCCTGAATAAAACTGAAGGACATTACGGTAAGTGAAGTAAGTCAGACACAGAAAGGCAAATACTACCTGGCCTCACTTATTTACAGACTAAAAAAGTTGAACTCAAAAGCAGACAGTAGAATGGTGGTTACCAGGAGGCTGGAGAAAGGAAGGTTGAGGACAGTTGTTCAAAGGACACACAATTGTAGTTAGGAGAAATAAGTTCAAGAGATCAATTACACAACATGGTGACTATAGTTAAAAAACAATGTTTTGTATTCTTAAAAAGTGCTCAGAGAGTAGGTTCTAAATGTTCTCACCACAAAAACATAGTACGTGTGTGAGGTAAGGCATCTGATAATTCCCTTGATTTAGCTATTCTAAAAATATGCACAAATTTTAGAACATCGTGTTGTACGTAAGTATATACAACTTTTATTTGTCCCTTTAAAATAAAAATAAATAAATGAAAAAAATAGTGTGCACACTGTGGTCAAAATTTCAAATAACGTGGCATGGATATGAAAAAGAAAAAAAAAAACTCTAGCAAAACAAGGCCTAAATGTGAAACAAAAATGATTACAGTAAAGATTTAGAGAGCACAGTGGCCTAGGTGAATAAAATCGTGAAAAGAATGAGGCTGAGAGCAAAAGCTTTGAATTTCAGCTCCTCTCACCCACTAGAGCAAATCATCACATCTTTCTAAACCTTGGTATTTGCACTTCCCTTCCAGGTTGGTTGTGAATATTATGTGAGAATAATGAATGCTAAGTATCTCACCCAATTTCTGTAACACAGTGAGGGTGCAATAAATGAGTGTCATTATTATTAACATAAAAATAAACTCAAGAAACCGTTTTTAAAAACTTTCAAACACATTACATACATAATTATCATTGTAAATGTATTTGATGTCACTAAGCGTTTATCCCAAACCAAAGGTTTAATACACGCTGCCTTAGATTTTAAAACATGTATCATAGGTATGATACTTGCCAGAGAGCACTGTGGTAAAATATTTTATTTGGTTCTTCCAAATTTCTTTTTTTTTTTTTCTTTTTCTTTTTTTCTTTTTTTTGAGACGGACTCTCGCTCTGTCGCCTGGGCTGGAGTGCAGTGGCCGGATATCAGCTCACTGCAAGCTCCGCCTCCCGGGTTTACGCCATTCTCCTGCCTCAGCCTCCCGAGTAGCTGGAACTACAGGCGCCCGCCACCTCGCCCGACTAGTTTTTATTTTTTCTTCTTTTTTTGTATTTTTTAGTAGAGACGGAGTTTCACCAGGTTAGCCAGGATGGTCTCGATCTCCTGACCTTGTGATCCGCCCGTCTCAGCCTCCCAAAGTGCTGGGATTAGGTTCTTCCAAATTTCTATCGTATATTGCATATTTTTGGATGATGTCACCCCAGATCAATTTTTACACTAAAAAATTATATTATTGAAATCCATTATATTCATGCTGTCTTTATTAAAAAGCTACCTACAAAGGGTACTGCAAGGGTGGGGAGGAGGTGGGGATGGTTAAAGAATAGTTTCAAAGAATATACAAAAAATAGTTCAAAAGAATGAATAAGACCTAGTATTTGATGTGAACCTTTTTCAACTACAAAGTCCTTGCAAAATTATTTACTCTATTGAATGTCCAGGTTAAATTAAGAAAGTTGAAATTTTCCTGCAGAAGAACTTCATTTCAATACCATCGAATACAGATACTCTATCAGATTATTACTTATTCTACTTCACATGATTGTGCTTTTTCTTAACTTCTTGTTTCTTACAAGTCATGAGACAATTTTTATGATACATGTGTGAGACATTATTTATAATATATGTTATAGATAGATACAGAATATGTATATCTTTATGGTTATATATAATTCAGCAATTTTTCAAGGATTTTAGATCTTGAGTATATGGTTTTATAGGTACCTTCTCTTCAGTTGATTCATTTTCAAGAAAATCAGTGATGTGGAGTTTCCCCAAAAGGATGCATATGTAAATCATAAAGCGTCACATTCTTGAACAAATTGCACTTTTACACAATGATTCTGCTAACTTTATTAAACACATAAAGGAAAATTTTATAAAACTCATAGATTCTCTTGAAAATATCTCATCACATTATATGTTGTCAAGATTATTGGCCTCCTTATTGAATAAGTTATTTTTTCTTGCCAATATGAGTCAATATTAGGGTTCACAGAAAACTCATAAAAACTTGCACATTCCTCTTACCTTTCAGAAAGTGAGATTTATGACCATGGCAAAGATTTGTTCATTTATAGAATATTGTCCAAAGCAAATATAAAATTGGTTATAAAATTATTTGGGATGGGTAAAATACCTCATTGTTAATTATTTTATAACACAAAGAGCATCATCTTTAAAAAAATAAAAGTAATGATTACAAAAATATTGCAACTCTTTGCTAGTTATTAACATAATCTAAAACTGAAGCAAATATTGTATTTCAATTAATCTTTGCTATATAAAAATGACCCCAAAACTTAGCACCTGAAGACAATAGTTTATTATTTCTGATATTTTGATGATTAGCAGGGCTAGAAAATCCAAGATGGCCTCTCTCATATGTTGCTGGGGACCAGATGTAGCACTTTAGTTCTCTTTCACATGACTGGACTGTCTTCTTGACATGGAGGTCTTGTCTTTGAGCAGTGGTCAAAGAGGATTAAAGGTGTCAGCTACAAGATCTCTTGAGGCCTAATCTCTAGTGGTCATATCATGTCACTCCCAACACATTCTATTCAACAAAGCAAATCACAAGTCCAGCACAAATGGAACAGAACAGAGAAATAGATTCTACTTCAGTATGAGAAAAGTGGCAATGTCACATTGCAAAAATACTGGAATGGGAAGAATTTGTAGCCATTAAACAATCTATCTCATGCCAAGTTTTTTTATTTTTTCATCTTTGCATTATTTTTCTGACAAATTTATATGGTAGCAGAAGACACTGTTTGCATCTGTCTGACTTTAACAACATAAATACAAAAGGTAAATTTCTCAAAAATATGTGTGGTCTTCATCAATTTTTCCAAAGGCCTTTCTTAATCTTTTGATATTCAAATCATTATCTTTTGAGGTTTGAAATAAATCTGCATTTAATTTGCTGTATACAGGGTAATGTCGACAGCATCTTATACTCAACAATGAACTAACCTAGAAATGACCTAACACAGGAATGAGGGGGGTCTATGCTAGTGTGCGCAAGAATGACAGTTGAGAAGGGCCTGATTTTATAAATAATCTATTTATTAAGAGCTGCTTTGCTATTAAGAATTTTGTGACTACAGAGTCTTAACATTGCAGACCTGGGATCATATTTAGTTAGTAAGGTCCCTCTCTCATCCAAATTATTTTTAACTCCTTATTTGGTATTCAACATTGCACTATTGCCCTAGTTTCGACTATGAATAAACGGAACCGTTCTATGAATTTCAAATACAAAGAGGTTAATACAGAATTTTCTTAGATGGGTATTGAAAGGGCCATGGGAACAGAAGGCAAGATTATCGAAAGATTCATAACTGCAGGTAAAGCATTACCATCTTTGGATTAGAGAAGCAAAGGAGCCAATAATATTACCCGGAGCTCACAGCAGAGTGCTCCTGGGGATCCACAGTTGGTGCTGAGCTTCCTGAGCAGATACCCAGAACACTACCCTCCCAGCAATTTCACAGTTGCTCCAGCCTCCATCATTCCTGGCAAGGCCCAGTGTGGCTCTTACCAAAAAGTCCAAGAAAGGAGTAGCGTCTCCCCTCTTTCTATCCCCATTAGGCAAACCCAGCAGGAACTACAAGTTATGGGACTCAGAGAAATGTAATTTACAGGTTCATAGACTCCCATAACACAGGGCAGAACACTGAGAGGCAAGAATGGGGCTCAGACCAAATTGGCTAACCATCTGCTCAGTGAATAAGACAAAATACCTGCCTTCCTGAGGGCCACAAAGCCATGGTAAACATGCATATTAGCAACCCTCAAGCAAGTTCTATTGTCAGGAGTACTGTGATGAGGTAATAATGCCGTGGACTAATTCCAGGAAAGCAGCATAATGAGTTGGGAGATCAGAGAAGGTAAAATATAAACTGCAATTTAAATGTTAGGCAGGAGTCTGAAAAGTCACTATCTGGGCAGGAGAAGGGATTCCCAAAGAGAGGAAATGACGACGTTTCGTTTATAGGCAAGTCTACAACGTAAATTTGAATGCCTGGTGTTTCTTGGATTGGGTAGCATTCAAACGGCTTACTCTTTATTAATAAAACTAAGACATTTTTTACAAGTTGGAGTTAGATTTAACTTGGGTTTCCTAAAACGCGATATCTCTTTTCAAATATATCAACGAAGCATTTTAACCTTTCCCTACTTAAAAATAGGCAAGAACTAAGCATATTCCCAATTGCATCCCTTTATACTTTAAGTGGTTACTAATTTACTTCCCTTCCCTCCTTAACTTTATGAAAATCTACCTGAAGCTTTAGGGGGATTGGTTCCTTGGGGTAGCTGCTAAATTCCACTGAGATTACACGTTGTAGAAGCATAATAAATTGTGGTAGAGTCATCTCCCCTGTGAGGAATACAGTAGAATATTTGGCATTCACTTTCTCTTTCTCAAATTGCTTCTAAAAGCATTATTTTGTGTGGAATGACGAAAGTCCCTCAGGTCAGTGGGTCAGGGCTAGAAACCACCATGGCATTTAGATACCAGGAGAAGTGACCTTGAGTCTTGGTTTGGCTTTTAACACTGTCACTTTGGGAACTTTATCTGCAAAATAAGATTTGAATAGATGATCTCGAACGCTCCTTTCATCTCTGACAAAGTAAAAATATTACAAAAAAGGTAGAAAAGATGCTTGAGTCAAAGTGAATGGTAGAATGCACTACAAAATTTGCTTTCAGTTTATTCTAAATACGTAAAGTGTCATTTCTTTTCTCTGCATTTTGGTATATCTGTTTTCTTATTTCATTATTTTCAAGTGGATGCTATAAAACTATGAGGAGACATAATATTTTATAAATTAGACATAAGGGTCTTAGAGAACCATGTTACTAAGGAATAAACACCTATAATTTTGTCAGGAATAAACACCTTCTATCATTTTAGAACTTGTGTGCAGAGTGATCTTAAGGAGCTACTCTATTCTATTTTGCTGTTCTTTGTGGTACATTAATATGATGAAGGGATATTGGACTTAAACCTCACTGACTAACTTCAGGCTTTTTGCCTTTGTATTTATATGATGTTAGAGACAGAAATTGACTTTCTGATCTTTAATTTCTTTTTCCTTATCAGATACATAAAATGATATTAGTCATTATCTTTGGTTCACAATTCTCTATCACCAAGAGTTTACATATGACTCTCTTTACTTTTAATGTCAGTCTATTTCATAATTTTGAAAAAAGTAATGAATATAAGATAGTGAACACCCATATACTTTTTTTTTTGTTTTGTTTTGTTTTTTGTTTTTTTTTTGCTTTTTGAAGTTATATAACAAACCATACTGAATAAAGTCTGGCTTTCTTTTTCACTCAACAAGACATTACTAAGAATAATCTATGTTGTTCTGTTGCCCTTGGTAATTGTATTAGGCCGTTCTTGAACTGCTACAAAGAAATACCTGAGCCTGTGTAATTTATAAAGGAAAGAGTCTTAATTGCCTCATGGTTCTGAAGGCTGTACAGGAAGCATAGCGGCTTCTGCTTCTGGGGAGTCCTCAGGAAGCTTACAATCATGGCAGAAGGCAAAGAGAGAGCAAGTACTTCACACGGCAAAAGCAGGAACAAGAGACAGAGAGAGCTGGGTGGTGGGGAGGTGCCATACACTTTTAAATGAACAGTTTTTGCAAGAATTCACTATCACAAAAACAGCACCAAGCCATGAAGTATCCACCCCCATGATCCAAACACCTCCCACCAGGCTCCACCCCCAGCACTGGGGATTACAATTCAACATTAGATTTGGCTGAGGACAAATACCCAAACTCTATCAGTAGTGTAGTTCATTCATTTTCATGGCCATCTATTTTGTGAACATACTACAATTTGTTTAAAGTTAATTAGGCCATCTCTGGATATTTTATGATTACAAACATTGCTGCTATAAATTGTCTTTTTATTTATTTTACTTTTAAATAGACATATAATAATGGTATACATTTATGAGGTACATAGTGATGTTTTGATGTGTATACTACATATAGATCAGATCAGTATAACTAGCATACCTATCATCTCAAACATTTATCATTTCTTTGTGTTGAGTACATTCAATAACCTCCTTCCAGCTATTTGAAACTATATATTACTGTTAACTATAGTCATCCTACAGTGGTATAGAACACTATAACTTATTCCTCCTATTTAGCTGTAATTTTATATCTTTCAACAAATCTCCTCTTTCCTACTCATACCCTCCCTCCTCATACTCTTCCCAGCCTCTAGTGTCCTCTGTTCTACTTTTCACTTGTATGAGATCAACATTTTTTAGCTTCCACATCAGTGATAACATGTGGTGCTTAACTTTCTGTTCTTGATTTATTTCACTTGACATAACATTCTCCAGTTCCATCTGTTTTGCTACGGCAGGATTTCATTCATTTTTATGACTGAATAGTACTCCATTGTTCATATATGCCACATATCTATTATCTATTCACCTTCTGTTGGACATTATCATAGTCCATTTGTGTTGCTACAAAGGAATACTTGAATCCAGGTAATTTATTAAGAGAAGACGCTTATTTAGTTCATGATTCTGCTGGCTATACAAGAAGCATGCTGCCAGCAACTGCTTCTGGTGAGGGCTTCAGGCTGCTGCCACTCATGGCAGAAGGGGAACGGGACCGTGTATGTGCAGGGATCACATGGCAAGAGAGGAAGCAAGACAGGGAGGGGGAAGGCACCAGGCTCTTTTTAACAACCAGCTCTTGCAGGACCTACTAGAGTGACAACTTGAGGACTCACTCATTTCCATGAGGATGGCACCAAAGTAATTTATGAGGGATCCACACCCATGACCCAAATACCTCCCATTAGGCCCTATCTCCAATATTGAGGATCAAATTTCAACATGAGGTTTGGGGGAATAAATATCTAAACTATAGCAGACACCTGGGTTGATTCTATATCTTGGTATTATGAGCAGTGGTGCAATAAACACGGGGTACAGATGTCTGTTCAATATACTGATCTCCTTTCCTTTGGATAAATGCCCAGTAGTGGAATTGCTGGATCACATGTTAGTTCTATTTGCAGTTTTTTGAAGAACCTCCATACTATTCTCTACAGTAGATGTACTAGTATACATTCCTACCAACAGCATATATCAGTTCTCTTTTCTTCACATCCTCACCAGCATATGAATTATTTTTTTGGTTTTGTTTGTTGTTGTTGTTCTTGTTGTTGTTTTGAGAAGGAGTCTCGCTCTGTTGTCCAGGCTGGAGTATAGTGGCACGATCTCAGCTCACTAAAACCTCTGCCTCCCTAGTTCGAACTCTTCTCCTGCCTCAGCCCCGAGTAGCTGGGATTACAGGCGCCTGCCACCATGCCTGGCTAATGTTTTGTATTTTTAGCAGAGAAGGGGTTTCACCATGTTGGTCAGGTTGGTCTTGAACTCCTGACCTCAGGTGATCCACCAGCCTTGGCCTCCCAAAGTGCTGGGATTATAGGCATGAGCCGCCCTGCCTGGCCTGGTCTTTTTATAATAGCCACGCTAACTGGAGTGAGATGATACCTCATTGTGGATTTGATTTGCATTTCCCTGATGATTAGTGATGTTGAGCTTTATTAATTAATTTATTTATTTATTGTCATTTGTATGGCTTCTTTTGAGAAATGTCTATTCAGATCATTTGCTCATTTTTTTACCAGATTGTTTTTTGCTGTTGAGGTGTTTGAGTTTCTTGTATATTCTGAATATTATTCCCCTTTCAAATGAATAGTTTGCAAATATTTTCTCCCTTTCAAGAGATTGTCTCTTTACTCTGTTGAATGTTTTCTTTGCTGCACAGAAGCTTTTTAGTTTGATATAATCCCATTTTCTTTCGGGGTTTTTCTGCTTTTGTTGTCCATGCTTTTGAGGTATTAGTCATGAAATGTGTCTCCTGACGCCAGGTATAACTTTTTTTTTTTTTTTTTTTTTTGAGACGCAGCTTCACTCTATCGCCCAGGCTGGAGTGCAGTGGCACGATCTTGGCTCACTGCAAGCTCCGCCTCCCAGGTTCCCGCCATTCTCCTGCCTCAGCCTCCCGAGTAGCTGGGACTACAGGCGCCCGCCACCTCGCCCGGCTAATTTTCTGTATTTTTCATAGAGACGGGTTTTCACCGTGTTAGCCAGGCTGGTCTCAATCTCCCCACCTTGAGATCCGCCACGCCTGGGTAATTTTTTGTATTTCTACTAGAGATGGGGTTTCACCGTGTTAGCCCAGATGGTCTGGGCTAAAGATAGAATTGCTGGGCGTGTAACTGTGCAAATTTATAAGCTAACGTAAAACTAGCTTTCAACATGGCTATGCCAATATAAATTGTTGCCAGTAATGAATAATAAATTTCATTGATCCATAACCTCTCAAACACTGTACATTTTCCCTAGTTTTACTTTCTACCAATCGAATGAGTGCAACATAGTAGGTCATTCTACATGTTTCTGATGACTAGTGACTTCTTCAAATGTTTATTAAACATACATGCTATCTCTTAGGAAAAATGCCAGCTGATATTTCTATTCATAATTTTATTGGCACCACCTTTGGACTTTCTGTTATTCTGTTGGTCAGTTTTAAAACCCCTATACACACAGCACATGATATTCATTATAATCATTTTTAAAATCCTGGTCTCTAAATAAGACAAGTTTCCCATCATTATGCATCCTCTTGCTCAGATATGCCTTACCTTTTAGGACCATTAAACTTCCACAAAACCTTAGAATCAGTTTGTAAAATTTCAGGGAAAACGCCTGTCAGATTTATACTGGAGAAGTCTTATTAGTCTATATGTTAGTCTATAAATCAATTGAGTCTATAAATCAATTTAGGGAGAATAGACATCCTCAGAATATAAGTGTCTCCATTGACTAAAATTGTGTTTAATGTGTCTCAGCAAAGTTTTTAAAAATTTCATGTACACGGCTTGAACATTTTGCAAGATCTATTTTAGGTCCATTATGATTTTAATTGTAAATGATATATTTTAAATGTGCATATACACGTATGCATCTTTCTGTCTTCTAGTTGTTTGTTGATGGCACACAGAAAAATCAGTCACTTTTGTATATTGATTATGTATCTAATCTCATTGCTTAAGGACCTTATATGAACCATTGCTTCTCTATCTGTAAAACGCCTATTGCACATACTTGTTATAGAAATGAAATGAGGAAAAACGACCGACAACACACGCCATTTTACAGACATGTACTATTACTTCCTATTGCCTTACTTTGTTAGGAAGACAGTAAATAAAAGAAAGGATTACAGAGAGAAAGAAGGTGATAGGGAATAAACTCTACTGCTATTTTGGCTTACCAGTACTTTAATTAAAAAAAAAAAAAGTTTGTATATTTGGTTGCATAATAATTGTACTCTATTGGGTTAGTAAAATGCCAAGTAGATAACTGCATAGCATTATTTTAAAGCCAGGGAAAATAGATGAGCTATTCAAGAACCACAATCACAATGGAATGGCTTAAACATTGTTTACCAGGTTACACATAAAAATAAAACACACTAAGATGCTTTAGGTTTACTTCTTTTTTAAAAATAAGACAATGGGCCAGGTGCAGTGGCTCACGCCTGTAATCCCAGCACTTTGGGACGCTGAGGTGGGTAGATTACTTGAGGTCAGGAGTTTGAGACCAGCCTGACCAATATGGTGAAACCCTGTCTCTACTAAAAATACAAAAATTAACTGGGTGTGGTGGCACATGCCTGTAGACCCAGCCACTTGGGAGGCTGAGAAAGGAGAATTGCTTGAACCCAGGAGGTGGACGTTGCAGTGAGCCAAGATGGCACCACTGCACTCCAGTCTGGGTGACAGAGCAAGACTCCATCACAAAGGAAAAAAGAAAAGAAAAGACAATGATATATTATTTTATACTTTTGACTATACCTCTATTATATATAGCAAAAACTAAATTTCTGATACATGTTGGACTCATGATTTTTTACCTGCCTTTCTGCCTTGTTTTCTTCTTTCCCTCCCTTCCACTTCCTTTGTTTTTCTTTTCTTTCTTCCTTTCTTATTTTCTCCTTTCATCCCTCCTCTTTCTTCTTCCTCTCATTCTCTCATCCATGGTAAATTTAAGATACTTTGAGTCCTGAATTAAACTTAGGGATAATGTATGGATGGTTTTAGACACAGACTTGAAGCATTAACCCGTCATTCACCTTGGCCCTGGGGGTTAGAATAGCAATTCATGACGATGTCACCTTGGATGAGCATGCTCATTTTTCAATATTTCATTTGTTCACATAAATGTAATATATTCAAATATTTAATATTAGTTTGTGAAGGAGGTATTTCAGACCCTAATATCAAAGAAAGAGATTTTGAGATTTTAAATGTTCACACTATTAAAATCCCATGTCCTGAAATACTGATTAAGATTCACTGTATTTTTAAGCCAAACATTTAGGAAGCTTTCTCAATATATATGCATGAAGACTATATTTAATACTCTCTAAGCTGTGGAAGAACACCTATAATAAAGTACATAAATGACCTCTAATTAGGAAAGCTTTGCTTCAATAAGCTTGGAATGACTCATTTTTTTGAAACTGTTGATACATATGCATGAAAAGTAAATATCCACACCAGAATAGCTGAAGATTTTTGCTTACTTCATCTTCCATAAAGTTATAAATAGTCGAATGAGGTAACTTAAAGGTGAACCAGTGAAAATTGTAACTAAATGAATTTTTTACATATTGACTTATTTTTATCATTATCCATTTTAATTTCTGTCCTCAAATAAGAGCTATTTCTGGAAGAAAATGAACATAATTCTTGTTAAATAAAGCCCCACATGCACATATATTTGTATGCAGGGCTAAATTTAACAAGAGTCATATACAATACACATAACAAGAGCTATATATATATATATTACTTACAGTAGTAAAATGCAATTGGAATACATTTGACAAGAATAATCCTACTGTTTAATAAACAAATGTGAATCTAGAAAATCTTTTTTATAGTCAATGTTGTCTTTCCTTCTACTCTTAAATTTTCATTCCAGCCATCAGACATAATGATTTTTAAAAATCTACGTTCATGTAAAATGGACAACTCTTTCCTGTGTATAAACACCTCTTTTGAGAAGTCTAATATATGGTTTTTGTACTCTGTATAACTTTTAAAATTCATCTCCTCTCCCTTGTTTTGCCTTCTCTTGGGTTGGTAAAATGTAAAGTAAACAAGCACATTGCATATATTCAGGGAAAGCAAAGAACATATTCAAGAATGAAAGTCATGACATGATAGCTTCGTCATTTTAAAAAATATTTTATAGTTTTTAAAAACCTACCATGAATTATGCAGTATATCACACAGAAAGTAGGGGTAAAAAGTGCTCCTGAGTTGGAAGACACTGATAGTTACAGAAGATACTTACTGGTCAGAATTTTCAAATGGTTGAAGGTGAAGTTTATCACCATAGACAAAACAAATTATGGAGATTTAGATTCCCATAATGGCAGAATTAAATTACCTATGTTATTCTCTTAATAAACAGAAACAAAAATAGAGTATTTGGTGCCCTTTCCCCATCTCCCCAAGAGGGAAGTTTTTTGTGTGTAACTAACTGTACCAAGTAGCCACTTTGATTTATGATAAACTCTAATGTGAAAGAGCAAAGCCATGTTGCTTTTCATATAATTATATATTAGTTCAATAAATATTTGTCATTTCAAACTCTATTAATTAAGATTCTTAATTCTCAGAGGTAATTCCAATATAAGAAAGAGTCTCTAACACATAATTGGATAGCCTGCAAATCACCTCAGAGGTTTGATTTCTTTATTATTAGATATAACAGGTATTTTTTATTTATTTGGGGGAAGTTTGTAGAGATATTTGCAGACCTCATCTAATTTACACTACACAATCCTTAAGTTCTCATTCAAATCCAAGGTTCTAGGAGATGAATAAAAGTTTATGAGTGTATAATGTTTTTGATTACTTTTGAAGAAAATTATGAAAAAATGATCTTTTAGGAAATAATATTAGTTTCTCTGGGGTAAAAGTTAAAATGAAGTTAATTTATTTTACATTGTTCCCAGTTTTATCTGATTGGACTTTAATTTAAAATTAATTCAGTCTATTTGGATAGGTGGTGCACAATTAAATAGAAACAATTACCTAAGTCATGTGTAAATGCAAGTTTTGCCAAAACCCCCACGTATGTTTCGCTTTCAAAGTGCCTGACACTTCTGGATAATGTTTACAAAAAGGAGTTCTGGCCAACACAAAGTCCACTTCCAGAAATGTTACCTGGTATCACAAGTCAACTTAAAGCATTATTAATCTCTTCTGATTTAACGTTCTCACTATTAAATTTCAAGAACATAATATTGCAACATATCAATTCAGGGATATTAATTCAAGAACACTTAATTTCTTCAAAAAATAAAAGTTAATAAATCTTTAGTAGCTGGAACATTTTACATAATTTTAATATTCATTACATTAATAAAGGTACTTATTTAAAAAGTGAAATTTCATTGAAAAGTTTACAGTGCAGAATAGCACTCTCCCACATCCCCCAGCCCACTATTTATTAGTTGGATAACTGAGGTCAAGTCATTTGATATATTTTTGTTCCATTTTCTTCATCTCTAAAGTAGAAATAACTACCTTCTTCATCTGTAGGTTGGAGATAACCCTACTTCTTAGGGTTGTTGTGAAAATCAAATTAACAAATATGTATAAAATAATGTGCACAATGCCTGGAACATGGTAACTGCAAAATAAATGTTAGCTATTCTTATTATCACCCCTACCTCTCCTGTTCTGATTCTCTCAGCTGTCACTCTCAAAATTTCCCCTGGCATTTACCTCTATATTTTTTTTAATGATGTATCACTTTTGTACCTTATTTATTTGCTTTTGACTCTGACAGACATTTACTTTGTGTGTTCACACCATTCCCCAGTGTCTCTCAAACTACCCACACAAAGCTGCTATTTCATAGTTCTGATTAAGTCAAGAATCGTCAGTGTTTACATGTTGTTTACATTAATTAGAAATTTCAGAGACAAGTAGTGATAAAGCCAACAACAGCAATTTAAACAAGCAGAGACTCTATTTTTATCTCACAAGGATTCTGGAGGTAGATAGATGGTTACTGTTCTTCCCTGCTGTCCTTAGTATTTTGCCTTTTATTCTTACAGTTGTCAAATTGTATCGCCTGATGGCTAACTCAGCTCCAGGCAACAGGACCACCTTCAAAAGCACGGAGCAGGGGTTGGCCAGGGTGGCAAAATCCTTTCATCTCCTCTGGACTGTTCTTATTAGGAAGAAAAATAACTTTCTAAGAAGTTATCCAATACAATTTCTCCTGCATCTCATTGACCAACACTGAATCCTGCAGTGGCTCCCAACTCCAAGGCAGGCCGTGGCAGTGAGAGTATTACACAAAAGAATGGCACTGCCTTAATTGGCTTAGAGGAGGGAGTCTCAAACTTTCTCAGTTCACAGGTCCATTGGTATCCGTATGATTATTTTCATTGTGCCCGAGGCAAAAGAAATACCAAACAATCCCTTTTGATAAGTAAGCTGGTACCAAAGAAGGTAATATGTGTTTATATCCACAACAACTTAGTAGCCATTTGAGTAAATACCAAACACAATTGTAAAACAAAACAAAACAAACAAAACAACCAAGTTTACTTTTAAATGACTACAATTACTTACTAAAGGGAAATGTGTGCCTTCTGGGCACTGCACAGCTTCTCACATTTTAAAATCAGATTAGACACCAACACCCTCATTTCCTATTCCACACTGATTTCCATTTAGTACTTTTTTACTTTTTCTTTTCTTTAAATCACATCAACCACTGAAAATCCTGCTTCACAAAGATAGGACATCCTGGAAAGCAAGGTAGATGGAACTAAGAGTGGAGTCAGGAAGTGCCTTTAGTTAGCTCCACAGACTAAACCTCCCACCCCCTGCATACCTGTATGTATGAGATGGAGGAGAATTTCCTTTGGTATCAGTACTCTGTCAACAGAATTTCAGCCAATTTTTCTCTTTTCAGCTCAGTGCTTGACCCCTACCTCCAGGAGTACTGGAAATCCCTAAGCACTGAGATTCTCAGGGTTCCTCTGGGACTAATGATTTGACTACTCACCCACATAAGGTTCTGGGTTTAGTTACTCTGGGTTTTTTTGTTTGGTTGGTTGGTTGGTGTTTGTTTGTTTTGAGATGGAGTTTCGCTCTTGTTGCCCAGGCTGGAGTGCAATGGCACAATCTCGGCTCACTGCAACTTCTGCCTCCCAGGTTCAAGCGATTCTCCTGCCTCAGCCTCCCAAGTAGCTGGGATTACAGGCACACACCACCATGCCCGGCTAATATTTTTACTTTTAGTAGAGACGGGGTTTCACCCTGGCCAGGCTGGTCTTGAACTCCTAACCTCAGGTGATCCGCCCGCCTCAACCTCCCAGAGTGCTGGAATTATAGGCGTGAGCCACCGTGCATGGCCTAGTTACTCTGTTTTTAAATTAGTCACCATTCCTCAGTCACCTTCTGATTCCCAATAAAACTGTCAATATCTTTATTCAGTGGTGGACTCTCAGAACTCTTTTCTTTTTCCATGTTAGTTGATGGTTTGATTTGGTTGTACTTTTATTTTAAATTAGTAGACTTTATTTCTTAGAGAGGTTTTCAGTTTACACAAAAATTTAACAGGAAGTACCGAGTTCTCATACACTCTCTATCCCCAATGCCCCTCCCCAACACCAGTTTCCACTATTATTTTTCCACTGTATTTCTTTTTTTAATTTAACTTATTTTAAGTTCAGGGGTACAAGTGAAAGTTTGTTACACAGGTAAACTTTGTCATGGGGGGTTGTTGTACAGATTATTTCATCACCCAGGTATTAAGCCTAGTACCCATTAGTTATTTTTCCTGATCCTCTCCCTCCTCCCATCCTCCACCTTCCCAAAGGCCCCAGTGTGCGTTGTTCTCTGTATGTGTCCATGTGTTCTCATCATTTAGCTCCCACTTATGTGAGAACATGCAGTATTTGGTCTTCTTTTCCTATGTCAGTTTGCTAAGGATAATGGCCTCCAGCTCCATCCATATCCCTGCAAAGGACATGATCTCATTCTTGTTTTATGGCTGCATAGTATTCCATGGTGTATATGTACCACATTTTCTGTATCCAGTCTGTCACTGATGGGCATTTAGGTTAACTGCATGCTTTTGCTATTGTGAATAGTGTTGCAAGGAACATACATGTTCATGTGTCTTATTTTTTTTTTTTTTTTTTTTTTTTTTTTTTT
>NW_016804493.1:3791305-3794206 GCF_001698545.2 Rhinopithecus bieti
TTGTATTTTTAGTAGAGACGGGGTTTCACCGTGTTAGCCAGGATGGTCTCGATCTCCTGACCTCGTGATCCGCCCGTCTCGGCCTCCCAGAGTGCTGGGATTACAGGCTTGAGCCACCGCGCCCGGCCTCATGTGTCTTTATAATGATAAAATTCCATTTCTAATATTGCAGTGGGGTTTTGAAAAGAGAAAAATCAGGTTGATCAATGCAACATTTTTAACTGGAAATTCAGACTAGATTGTGAAAATGACTCAATCTTGGTAAGCTTAGGGATAAAAGTAGAGAATCTCTGGTATTGCCCAAATGAAGGATATGCTGTTATTAGATAATTTATGGTCATCCATTGTCTATATCAAATACTGACAGATTGTGTATTTTGGATCTTGCAAATCTTTCTTTGCTGCCCAGGTACCTAACATTCCAGGATGTTCTAAGGTTCACCTCAGTGCCACTTCTTTCCACAGCAAGGCTGCCCTAATCAATGGGGGGACATTTTTTTTTTAATCACCCATCTCCTATTCAAAATATCCATTCATTTCTTCACAGAGACTTAGTCTCTACATTGGTGGGGAATGCAAACAAGTTTTACCCAGGTAGTAATTCTAGGTGATTTGCAGATAGTTTTGCATTTGAGTTTTATCCACCTCCACTTCTGCAAACTTTTTACATTATGAAAAAAATAGTACTTTTAAAATACCTGAACACTTCCGTATCTACTTTATCTATTCCTAGATACAACTTTCAAAATAAAAATGTTTTCTTATTCCTATTAAGGAAAAGATATGTTATTTTAGAGAAGACATGATATAGTTCCAAATTTAGTTATAGATTAAACATTACCAAATCCAAAAAGTTCCTATATTATTCCTTCTACTCAGCTCCCTAAAAGACTATGAAATTATTGCTTCTTTGAAAGTTTTAAACACCAGAAATCTTAATATTAGTGAGCATGCAACCATGTTTCACTATTGATCCTGGATTCAAAGCTGGCAGTTAAAACTCCTACTTCAGGTGAAATTTGCAGAAACAAACAATTGCTTTTATTCTATATTCACACAGGGTATGTGTTAAGTTCAGATTTTATAAAGGAAAAAAATGCCTTAAAAATACCTGTTTCATTGCATTAAATAGAAAGTTATGCTTCTGCCAGCAGGAACATAGATTATGTAAACTAATCTTTGCAACTGCTCATCAGCACATTTGGAAAATTAACTTTCCAGTCTTTTAGAAGCTTGAAAAGACTTGAATAGTTAGTATTTAAAATGAAAAATTGTTATCAGATATTGAGATACAGGAGAAAAGATGGATGGATTTCATTTTTATTGCAGAAATTAGTCACTGAATCCTGATCTTAGAGCTTCTTTTCAAATTATATTTGTTACCTGGAGACAGCAGTACATGTTTAAAAAAAAAAATTCTGGATTGGTTAGCTTCAAGAAAGTTATATATACCTTTATTTTTAAAAAAAATTACACACAAATGCACACACACCATTGTTTTGCAAGCTTTCCCAGTAAGAGTAGGGCCACCATATGTGAAAAACTCTTTATTGAGATGCCCTGAAATTCTATATTATCTTTTGGTTTCTTAACATGTATATTAACACTCATTATTTTATTATGATATATGTAGCACTTTCCATATGGATTCAGCTCCGTCTGGAGATTGTAAATTTTTGGAAGCATAAGCCATGATTTTTCTTAGTAAATAAAATGGCAACATCTGCACATTACTAAAACTATAGAAAAACCTTAATAAATATGTGCAAAATATTTTTCAAAATAAGAGGTCTTGGTTACAAGCAAAAGAAACTGGTGCTGGTGACCATAAGCAATACGGAAATACAGTAGAAAGATAATGTCAACTCCAAAGGATTTCCAAGGACTTAGGTTAGAAAATGCACAGAATTCAAGACAGCTCTGAGGAGCCAAGAATGTGGAACTAGGTGTCCGCTTGTCTTTGCTCAGTAGCACCAGGCCTGAAAGTGGAGCAGGCAGTCAGCCAAACATTAGATGCATGCCCACATACTGATTGCCAGAGTCAAGGAGGGAGGTGTATTGGCAGCTATATTGGTCTCAACAGTTAACCCACTG
This sequence comes from Rhinopithecus bieti, assembly GCF_001698545.2. Taxonomy (NCBI): domain Eukaryota; kingdom Metazoa; phylum Chordata; class Mammalia; order Primates; family Cercopithecidae; genus Rhinopithecus; species Rhinopithecus bieti. The sequence goes on from NW_016804493.1 coordinate 3,793,400, forward strand.
GGGAATGCCCCAAAGCCATGTCTGGGGTAAATTTTAAGTAGTAAAAATCTACAAATTGAACTGCCCCTTAACCTCACACATGCCTTATCTCACATGACATTACTAAAGAATTTCATTTTATAAATAATACTTCTCTGAATGCAATGGAATATATTCCTTACGAATAAAATTGTGCATATTGATTCTGCGAGGAAAGTCAGGTCTCATCAGCCTAGAATCACAGGATCATGTCCATTTATTCTGTGGAATCATTATGTTCTATCTCCTTTTTTGTCATTAGAATGCTACTACTTACACAAATTGATGAAATTACCCATAAAAGATGATATCATATGTCTTAGGTTTTCTCTCTATTCTGTAACCACTTATAGAAACCATGATGTCTTAGTTTATTTGTGTTCAAACCAAGTCAATTTTTTAATTCCAAAAAATCTAGTTGGGTGGGAAGTATCATCTCTCCTTTGTTTTTACTAAATGTGTCTTTATACTAAAGATCCCATTTAGTTACTTTTTTGCAAATGGGAAAATAAGTGATTTCGATTTTTTTTAACATTGCTTTTTGAATAGTTGAGACTCTACAGCAAAAGTAAATATAGTTCCTTAAGACTTCTAAAACAGTAGTTCAGGACAGGTGCGGTGGTTCACACCTGTAATTCCAGTACTTTGGGAGCCTGAGGCAAGTGGATCACTTGAACCCAGGAGGCAGAAGTTGCAGTGAGCTGAGATTTCACCACTGCAAGAGTAAGACTCTGTCTCAAAAAAGAAAAAAAAAAAAAAAAAAAAAGCAATTTTTTAGCAAAATCTTAC
>NW_016804493.1:3796431-3805878 GCF_001698545.2 Rhinopithecus bieti
AAAAAAAAAAAAAAAAAAAAAGTAGTTTGTTAAGTAACACTTCAGTAGGCAGTATGTTCTTGCATTCTTTTTGAATTCTGATCATCTTCATTAGAACCATAGTGAATTAATTTTGGGGAGAATGGGCTTCATTTTCTTATTCTTTATTGTTCTTTAAGTATGGTACCATTCTTTGAAGCCATGAATGTATAACCCTCTCAACATTTAAAAAATGACGAGTTGGACTGGATGCAGTAAAAAGAGAGATCTTTTATGAATTGTCCAAAAACTCCCTAGCCTGGAAGATGCCCAAATTCACAACACCATAGTTACAATTTTTTAGGACATAAATTACCTTTCCAAATAATTATTGAAATAGAAAAAAAATCATATTAAAACCTTTTAAAATACAAATCTATTAAAAAACATTTTATATAGTACAATGTTAGATTACATAGGAATTTTATAAAACTGAAATATGAAAAGTGTTTAATAATACTTGACTTCACTGGAAGCCTTTAGGTTTATCTAATGTCTATCTGGAATCTGTTGTGATGAGTAGAACTTAATAGTTAACAATTTAATAAATTTGAAATTTGAGTGGTTTTTTTTCAGTCCTATTTTGTAGTATATATTTCAGCAGACTTATGAATACCTCAGCAAAACAAGAATAACAGTGCGTCCTACCTCATAGAATTATTATGCGGATTGAATGACATAAGGCATATGAAGATATTAACATGAACAATTTTAATCATAACAGTAATATTAATAGTGCTCTTATTCCTTTTACTGTGTTTAGGAACAAATATGCTTTACTTTAACATTTTAACCTAAAAATCTTGATATACACTGTAACTACCACAATGACAAGTAGTGTACAAGATTTTGAATTTAATAAAGCATGTTCAAAAATCGGTGCTAATGCCGGACCACAAAAGTGTTCCTAAAATTATGCCAAATTGAGTAATATGTTTCTTGTTTGTATCATAGCAATCAGAACAAGTACTTTATGAGTTTGAACATATGGGGAGAATTTAGCAAACGAACTTTTTATCTTAAAAGTTAATAGATTCTCCACATGTAGCAATGCATTAGTGAAGCTATTATCTGGGAAAGATTAAAAAATAAAGACACAAATGGATGGAATTTCTGCAAGAGGAAGGAGAAAAGAAAGGCAGAGAGAGGGAGAGGAAGATGTCTTAATAGGAAATGTGCACATTGGCCGTTCTCGCTTTCCGTACCTGGCCGAGCAGGAGACGCCATCATGGGAGTTGACATCCACCACAACAAGGACCCAAAGGTTCGGCACCAGGAGCCCAAGAGCCAGGATATGTACCTGAGGCTGTGGGTCAAGCTGTACAGGTTTCTAGCCAGACGAACCAACTCTACATTCAACCAGGTTGTACTGAAGAGGTTGTTTATGAGTCCTACCAACCGACCACCTCTGTCCCTTTCCCGGATGATCCGGAAGATGAAGCTTCCTGGCTGGGAAAACAAAACGGCCATGGTTGTGGGGACCATAACGGATGACGCGCGGGTTCAGGAGGTGCCCAAACTGAAGGTGTGTGCGCTGAGTGTGACCAGCTTGGCCCGCAGCCGCATCATCAGGGCGGGGGGCAAAATCTTCGCTTTCGACCAGCTGGCCCTGGACTCCCCCAAGGGCTGCGGCACCGTCCTGCTCTCCGGTCCTCGCAAGGGCCGAAAGATGAACCTGCATTTCAGCAAGGCCCCGGGAACCCCGCCCAGCCACGCCAAACCCTACGTCTGCTCCAAGGGCCGGAAGTTCGAGCGCGCCAGTTGCGGACAGGCCAGCTGAGGCTGCAAAAACTAACCCTGGATCCTACTGTTTTATTAAAACGATTTTGGACGCTGAAGAAAAGAAAAGAAAATGTGCACATTGACGTTGCAGTCGGGGGTGAGAAAGTCTCTTAAGTAGCATTTCACATGAGGTTTCTTATTGTTGGTTTACTCCATATGTTGTCAAACTTCAACACGGTACATCAGAATTGGCCGGAGGGCTTAATAAAACACAGATTTCTGGGTCTCACCCCCAGATTCTGATGTGTAGTTGGGTAGGACCCCAGAATTCACATTTTAAGTTCCCAGTTGATCTCATCATGCTGGTCTGGCGAACCTCACTTCGAGAACCACTGATCTAGTTTGTAACAGATTGACAGACTAGCTTCATTCCACAAGTTGGTAAGTAAATCTAAAACAGTGTTTTCACGAATAATAAATATGAATGATAAATTCATTTTCTCAGATTTTACCGATTATTAAGAATAAGCTATTAAAAGTTTATTACATATATAAACAATTATCCCATATCCTGACGGTTGCATGTAAATGTAGCTATCCCACAAATATATTTAAAAACACAAATTAGACACATAAGCACTTTTAGCCATGGGCAATAAATAAGAATAGAGAACACCAATTAAATTGATACAAATTAAGGCCAGGCGTGGTGGCTCACGCCCGTAATCCCAGCAATTTGGGAGGCCGAGGTGGGAAGATGGTCTGTGTCCATGAGTTCTAGACCAGCCTGGACAACAAAGTAAGACCCTGCCTCTACGAAAAATTAACCCACATGGTGCCATGTGCCTGTAGTCTCAGCTACTTGGGAGACTGACCTGGAAGGATCCCTTGAACCCTAGGAGGTTGAGGCTGCAGTGAGTCATGATCACGCCACTGTACTCTAACCTGGGTGACAGAGTGAGACTCTGACCCCCCACCAAAACAACTGTACAAATTAAAACAACAATGAAACACCATTTTTCCCATTTCAGAAAGGGCTTCTGAAAATGTTTTATAATATCCTTTACCTTGTTGGTGGAAGTCTAAGGTCATGCCACCTAGAGAAAGGGTGACTCCTGAGTTTCTCTAGGTGGTGAGATTCAGAGTCATTATTTATACTTATTATGGTTTCTTATACTTAAACAAAACTATAAAATATGTAAGTCATGAAAATGCATTATAATGTTTTAAAAACCAGTCTTCACTATGAATCATGAATATGAGTAAAACATTTTAAAATAAAATTGTCTTCTTCATAAACATCCTCTATAGTTATATTTGGTCACTTTGTAAACAATATATTTAGTAAATTGATGGTGGATGGTAGAGAATTGGCACAGGAGGAAAAAAGGTAGATGCAGACAGGCAGCAAGGTTACACAGAGAAAGGGATTTTAGTTCTGGAGTGGAGGAGTCATGATGCTGACCACCTGTGTTGTACAACTCATACATCCTCACTAGATAGCTTCTCTCTACAGAAATAGCCATTAGTTGATTAACTGCTCCCGGGTCTGCAACCATCCAGGTTAATAGCATTGCTCCTGGGCTAGCTGATGTTACTAAATTCTCATATTCTTAAAGAACCATATACAAGAAAGCACAGCCCAAATAAAGCAACCATGTTATTTAACAGGATACTCCAACTGAACGCCGCTGCCACATTTGTAGTCTTTTTTATTTCCTTCAACAAATAGCCTTTATTCACAGGAGAAACTCTTCCATAGCAACATGAAATAATCTTTCCTACATGTCATCAGCAATTATACGAATATGTATATGTATATATACCTATGTATGTATGTGTATATATATATTTGTGTATATATGTGTATATACATATATACACACGTATCAAAGTAGATTTGTAGGTGAAAGAACAAAAAATGGCAAATGTCAATATCAAAACCTCTATTGCTATAGTTCCTAAAATATATGCAATGCATTAGCATTTTCTGAAAGTTAATTTTCTTGATATTTAAATCATATAAAAATACTAGGCAAGCTAATCATGTTATACACTAAAAAGGCTAAATGAGGCTGGGAAACATAAATAAATTAAAATAATCCACATTCAGGACTAAGTTAACCTGTTTTGTAAGCCTCTGGGAATCACTTAACAGAAATTGCATAATCTTGCATAATAGCAAATCGACTGAATAGAAGTTTGCTGATCTAGCATTTAATTCTTGCAGAGCGATTATTGGGAAAGGGTGTTCTGTCTGATAATAAAATTAACATCGCTACCGTATTTAGATTTTTTAAATCCCGTGGAAAGATGAATTTGGTGGAGATGTGATCCCTCTCTCACACACACACACACGTGCACATGCACACACAAACACACATGCATACATCCTCCAGTGGTATAAGAAAGCCTCATTCTTTAACCATACTAATGTATTTCTTTTCATGATACCAGTTAGATGCAACTATGCAGTTTGATGTTGATAACGGATGAAATGCATGGCTCTTCCTTACACATCAACCCAAAGTTCATACAGATTGTTTTTCTATTTTTCTGTTTTCTAACATCACAAACAGGTATCCTTTGGTAAAATCTAGATACATGAGACATATACCTTCCCCAACCCTGATAGCTTATCTAAGTTGATAATTTTAAAATTTTATTTTAGTAATTAAAACAACTTACAAAATAGGACATAGGAAATAACAATCTCCCTTTTTTAGAAACCAGCTTTTCTTACTCTTATATTTTAATGACTTCATCTTGGACTTGCCCTCCCTACATACTGATTTTTGAATCATCTTTCTGAACGTAGACTGATTAGAATTTACAGCTGTTCAGGAACAACAGATGCAACTTTGGTTGCAAAATGAAATTCGAACTCCTTACTAAGGACACAGCCTGATCAGAACATTTCAGTGCAGCCTCTTTCTCACCATACAATTACACATATCCTTTTAAAAATCCCTTTTGGGTGGGCACAGTGTCTCACAACTGTAATTACAGCACTTTGGGAGGCAGAGGCGGGTGGATCACCTGAGGTCAGGAGTTTGAGACCAGCCTGGCCAACATGGTAAAATCCTGTCTCTACTGAAAATAAAAAAACCAGCTGGGTGTGGTGGCAGGTGCCTGTAATTCTAGCTACTCTGGAGGCTGAGACAGGAGAATCGCTTGAATCCAGGAGGCAGAGGTTGTGGTGAACTGAGATTGTGCCATTGCACCCCAGCCTGAGCAACAAGAGCGAAACTGTCTCAAAAAAAATAATAATAAAAAATTAAAAAAGGCTGGGCACTGTGTCTCATGCCTGTAATCCCAGCACTTTGGGAGGCTGAGATGGGCAGATCACTTGAGGTTGGGAGTTCAAGACCAGCCTGACCAACATGGAGAAACCCCCGTCTCTATTACAAATACCAGAAAATAGCCGGGTGTGGTCGTGCATGCCTGTAATCCCAGCTACTCAGGAGGCTGAGGCAGGAGAATCGCTTGAACCCAGGAGGCGGAGGTTGCAGTGAGCTGAGCTTGCGTCACTCACTGCACTCTAGCCTGGGCAACAGGGCGAAACATCATCTTAAAAAAAATAAAAAATAAAAAAATCCCACTCATTCCTGTAAATTTGGGTGCCACCTATTAGCTAACTTTCTTCTCTCATCCCCAAGGATCAACCTCCACCATCTCCACCATCTCCACCATCATTAGGACCCAGGTCATCTCTTTACAACTCTCTCTGTGTCTGATAACCTTGACCCATGTTAGCCTGGAGCTCCAGGATCACGGATCTTTCTGAGGTCAGCTCAGTGCCATCACTTGACAGCCTTATTCCCAGTTCCTCAGTACACCACTGGAGAAAGACTGCCTATGAGAAATAGACTTTATTGGTGCTTAAGGGGAATCTAAAAGAAATTGTAGTATAAATGAAACTTAAAGCCCTATCTTAATGTAATTGTTTACAGAGTTCAGGAGAAAAAAAAAGACCAAGTTCTTCCCATGATGTCTTCAGAAATGGCCCCCATTGCTAATTCTAATTATCTTTGTTATTTACTAGTCACATACTCCTTGATAAAAACCATGATTTTGAAGCCCTGCAGTCTAAACCCTCATTCCTCTTCAGAAAAATTCAACTCCTACTGTCAGGGGTTAAGGCAATCCTACTATCTTTCTCCATCTTCTCCCCCAACCAGGACAGCCTAGTGGACACAATAGTTCAGCAGCAGCATGTTTTCCAGAGTCTGAGATATTATTTCAAAAACTGCACCACAGCTGGACTTGGGCAAGTGATTCAGGATGGTTCAGAACAGGCCCCGACAGACTACATCATTATCTTTGAGTTCTTTGCACGTAAGAAGGGAAGACATGACTCTTTCTTCTTCCTGTAGTAGTCCAGCCTCTTTTTGTAGGTTACTGTGGAGGGGATGCATCCGAGTGCATGCGTGTGCACACACACCCAGAGGTGCATTGTCCTACATTCATTCATTCAATGGATATCTTTTGAGACCTCCCAGGTTTCAGCCACTGTGATCAGAAATGTGTTTACAATAATAAGCCAAGCAGAGTTGGAGCTTACAGTCATGTGAGAAAGGCAAGTCACGTCAAAGACAAATCTTAACTAGTCAGTGTGATAAGCACAGCAAAGGAAAATGATAAAGCATGCTGAAATTGCTCAGTCGAGGGTCCTGACCCAGTGTTGGGGTCAGAGAAGGTGTTACTGACAAAGTGACTCTGAATTTCTATCTAAAGTCTAAGTATTGATTAGGTGAAAAAGGAAAACTTGTGACCAGAGGAAGCATCTTTTAAGGCTTAGAATTGCTCCAAATTGTACCAGACAGTGTAAGACTAACTCAAGACAGACCCATCACTCCTACAAAACATAATTCCAATAATATACTCCTGTGATGATGCATCAATAAAATCATATTTAAACATGAAGGGCTATGTATTTTTTTAAGTCCTGATGTGGCTAGATTTAAAAGTAAAAATATACATTTATCTTATATCTGAAAAACTCTCTCTTTCGACATTTTAATATCATCAGCCAGTGCCAAAGTTATCTTGGGAACCATTTTCCTTTGATCACAGAAGCCTCAATGGCACTTTATCTTCTGGCAAATAATAGACTGATTACATACGTTTGCTTTAACCTTCTGAAATTGCTGGGAAAGAGCATATCTATAAATATACAGTGATAATTGATGGTCAAAATGCCAGTTGGGGTTTGAGCTCACTGAACAATTTTAGGCTCACGAAAGAGAACAAGTTAAAATTTCTCTGAGCTTGTATTGCTTCTAAAGGCTCTTTCCTTTATGCACTGTGATTTCTTAATGGGCTCTAGTGACACTGTTACACATTTATAATGTCTCTCTTCTGAGTAGTCAAAAATGTAACCATTATGTTTTCTTAACCTATTAATGCAGTAATACTTGATTAAATGCATAGGGAAAATGAAAAATTCAAAAAGTAAGTACTCCAAACAGTACAGAAGGCTATCAAGTAAAAGGAAAATAAAATAAAGTCTCCATTTCACCCTCAATCTTTAATCTCACTAGCAGAGTTTTCATACTATAAACTATAGTATATCTTATTTTTTGTTCTTAACAATACTTCTTTTAACTCTTTCTATATAAGCACACAAGAGTCTTCCCCATAGTATTCCATCCTCTGATTGCATTTAATCTGTTCATATTGGTCATCATTTCAGTCTTTGTCTTTTGTTCCTGTGGCAAATGCTGCAGTACTAGATACAAACACTGCCATAAATAATACAAACACTTCTACAAATATATATGTATAATTGCACTAGTCCATATTCACACTGCTGATGAAGACACATCTGAGACTGGGTATGTTATAAAGAAAAAAGGTTTAATGAACTCACAGTTCCACATGGCTGAGGAGGCCTCACAATCATGGCAGAAGGTGAAAGGCACATCTTACGTGGTGGCAGACAAGAGAGAATGAGAGCCAAGGGACAGGGATTTCCTCTTATAAAAACATCAGATCTCGTAAGACTTATTCACTACCAGGAGAACAGTATGGGGGAAACCACCCCCAAGACTGAATTATCTCCTACCATGTTCCCCCCACAACACATGGGAATTATGGGAGCTACAATTCAAGATAAGATTTGGGTGGGGACACAGCCATACCATACCAATAATATTCTATTAATATTATTTTAATTAATTAACTTAGATATTAAATTAGATAATTAAAAGTATTAATTATCTAATATTCTCCAGATATTTAATGTTCTCCCCTACATGGGTAGGCAGAACCATGCAACCTTTGTGTCCAATGACACGGCCAGTGAAGATCCACAGTTTGATCCTCCTTGCTTTTCCTGCTCTGCCAAGATGACTCAGGAGTCTCAGTATTCCAGAATGTTCAGCTACAAGATTGTGGAGTTTTACATCTGACTGGTTATGTGAACCAGGACCTTCCCCCAACTGCTTAATTCAAACCTGCACTGGACCTCCAGCAGGAGTGAGAAATAACTTACCAGCTATCAAGAAAAGTTTTAACCTTTGTTATGATATTTTTTCCATTCAGTTAGCCTTCATGGGGTTCAAGCACTCACTCAATAGACAGCCTATACTGTAAATATAATTCTGCCCCTATAGCTCATGCTCATGTATGTAAATTGTTTCCCCTTATCTGGAAGACCAGGAAAATTTATGCTCAGAGCTTAAAAGTCTCCCAAGTAAAATAAAATTGGTATTTAAAATCTTGTATAAATCTTGTATGTGTATGTATAATATGCATTTCAATCATAGTTTTTATTATAAGGCATTAGGTTTTGTGTGTTTGTGTGGTTTTTGTTTGTTTGTTGTTTGTTTAGACAGAGTTTTCCTCTTGTCGCCCAGGCTGGAGTGCAATGGCGTGATCTCGGCTCACCACAACCTCCGCCTCCCAGGTTCAAGTGATTCTCCTATCTCAGTTTCCTGAGTAGCTGGGATTACAGGGATGTGCCACCATGCCTGGGTAATTTTGCATTTTTATTAGAAATGAGATTTCTCCATGTTGGTCAGGCTGATCTCGAATTCCCTACCTCAGGTGATCCACCAGCCTTGGCCTCCCAAAGTGCTGGGATTATAGGCATGAGCGACCGCGCCTGGCTGTTTGATTTTGTTTTTTGCTGTATTCACCTTGCTTATGACAGCCTGTGGATTGATATCTTAACCTGACCCCAGTCTTTCCCTCTTGGCATCTTACCTGAAGCCAAGAGATTATCTGCTTCCATGCATAACTGAGATACCTGTGCCTTGATTCCAACCACCTATTCCAATACTCTGTTGAAATTTCATGAACACTCCATTGATTTATATGATAACATGAGCATCATTAACATAAGATACATGTGTGGTTATACTAGCATGCATACTAGAACCTGCTTCCTTGGTGGGGGTGTCTCTACAATAAAACTTGTCTTTAGAGGCTGGGCGCAGTGGCTCACGCCTGTAATCCCAGCACTTTGGGAGGCCGAGGCAAGTGAATCACGCGGTCAGGAGATCAAGACCATCCTAGCTAACACAGTGAAACCCCATCTCTACTAAAAATACAAAAAATTAGCTGGGCGTAGTGGCGGGCGCCTGTAGTCCCAGCTGCTTAGGAGGCTGAGGCAGGAGAATGGCGTGAACCCGGGAGGCGGAGCTTACAGTGAGCCAAGATCACGCCACTGCACTCCAGCCTGGGTGACAGAGTGAGACTCCA
>NW_016804493.1:3806040-3847308 GCF_001698545.2 Rhinopithecus bieti
AAAAAAAAAAAAAAAAAAAAAAAAAAACTTGTCTTCAGAACTCATGTCACAGTGGTTAATTTCATATTTGTTTGCATGATTATGTAAGTATTCTGTGACTCCCCTCTACTTCATGAGGGGCAGGGATCCATTTGTTTCATTTCTCTGCCCCCAACCCAAACCCACGAAATAGTATTTGGCTTCTTTTAGTTGCTCAACAAACATTTTTAGAATACTGTTTTTTTGTTTAATTATAATAACGAGTGCTTTTATATTAACAAAATATTTGAAGAAATTTCTTTTCAAAAAAAAGAAAACTTGGAGCATGAATACATTATTTGAGAAGATTGTTATTATCTCTCTTAATTTTCCCTGATAGGGATTGCACCAAAATTTTGTTTCATATACTTAGTATTTAGATAGGTTATGTTTTGTATGTGACTATATGTGCCTGTATATCCTGATAAAGACTGAATATACAGATGTGTAAACATACAAACATATGAGCACAAATGTGTAAGTGAACTTTGTAAATTATTAAGTCAATGGTTCTCACCAGGGACAATTTTGTCCCCTCTCTGGAAGACACTTTGGCAATTTCTGGAGACATTGTTGGCTGTCACAACCCATGAGGGGAAAGCTACTAGTTTCTAGTGAGTAAAGATCAAGAATGCTCCAAACATCCTACCACACACAGGACAGCACCCCTCCCACCCACTTAAAAAGAATTATTCATCCCAAAGTGCTACTAGTGCCAAATTGAGAAATCCTGACTTAAAACGATGACCTTAAAATTTTAAATACAGAAATTGTGTAATGTATGTTTTTTCTGAGTTGACATGGCGATATATGCCGTTATTCAGGGCACATTATGTACTCGTTCCTTTTGTCAGAGCTGAAATGTTTAGCTTCATCAGACTGTTGCAATCCTTATAGGCTAGATGTCATCCTTGAAGTTAGACGAAAGTGAAGTCAGCCTGTCTTCATCACATACCTCTCTGGGCAAGGCCTCTCATGCTGCCATCTTACTACAATCCACACAGCTCTACGTGATGTGCCAAACACAGAGGACCCAGTATCCAGAAAGCTGTAGGGTCCACTTTTGGAAGACAGTGAATGTGAACTAATGCCTAATCCCAAAACCCACTATAAACTCTGCTTTTATAAATCCTCGCTCACAGTGTGTTTATGTAAGGGCTTATTCATCTCCAGTATTAGCAGCAAGCGTAATTCCCTTGTGTGCCCAGAATGGATAATGTGAAAGGTTAAATAGTATTTTCTGTTCCCCAGGGGAGGTGATCATCTGTATGATGCCCTAAGCTCCTCGATTAGCCTTTTACAAGGGAACAAAGTAAGCTATTCTACGTGTGCCTCAAGCGGCAACTCTTTCAAAACAGATTTGCCCCAAACACTTTGAAAACAGAGTTTTACCATTCCTTCACAACCTTGGAGAATTTAATAATTTAGAGGTCTGCACATTGACCACTGAAATATTTTGTCATTGATGTTTCCATTAAATTATAGTTGCTTGAAATCAGCATGGGGTTGAAATTCTTTCCAGTGAATACTCTGATTTCTTTCACTCATTTATCAAGGATGTTTATTGACAGTTTGCATGAATAGAATCCTGCCTTTGGACATCATTTTTACAAGGAAGGAACAATCATAACATTGACTAAGATTCTTTGTGAAGGAAAAAGAAAGTTGCACATCAATAAAAAAATATATTTCTCATCGGCATTTCTTTTATGCACTAGAAAATTTTCTACTCAACTTATCTGTGAATTCAATAGAAGTACTATTAGATAAGCAAGATTTCAGATCCCATTGGGTAACTTGCTCCTGCCCTTTGACTGAGGCCTAATGACCAGGTTAGGTGGTTGGGGAACCGGGAGGCTGCGTTTTCTCAAACTCAGAACAGCGGCTCGCTTAAAGGTCTTACTTACATTTTCCTCCTTCAAGTGGAACAATAGAAATGCGATGATAAATCGGAGACTGTGGGTTTTCAGCTAGATGTGTGATCAGAATTTAGAACATTTAATAGACATTGATTGAGCTTTACTATGTGTTTAATAATAAACTCCCTGGTAGGTGGCTACAAGAAGAAACATGTTTTTAGTGTAAAGAATAAAATGTTACATATCATCATTATAAATCTAAATGATTATTATATTATGATTACCATTGTAAATGACAAATTAGTGTTAAGTAACCCTATGTTATATGGAGGAGTTGGCATTTCGGCTGATACTAGAACAAGACAGGCAGGAAGAAATGGAAGAGGAGAAAGAGACCAACAGAGACCAAAATGCAGAAGAGCAATAGCCCAGGCACTGGGAATAGGGGAAATTCGGGCCTCTAGAGCCTTGCCAACCAATAGAAATATAACATGTACCATACGCAATTTTAAAATTCCAGTAGCCATATTATGAAAAATAAAGCAGATGAAATCATGTTAATATTTAACCCAATAAATTCAAAATACTATCATTTTTAAAGATTATTTTATTGTTTATTCGTTTTCTAAGTTCTGGGGTACATGTGCAGGATATGCAGGTTAGTTACATAGGTAAACATGTGCCATGGTGGTTTGCCATACCTATCAACACATCACCTAGGTATTAAGCCCAGCATGCATTAGCTCTTTTCCCTAATGCTCTCCCCACATCCTCCCCGACCCTCCCTTGACAGGCCCCAGTGTGTGTTGTTCCCCTCCCTGTGTCCATGTGTTCTCATTGTTCAGCGACCACTTGTAAGTGACAACATGGAGTATTTGGTTTTCTGTTCCTGAGTTAATCTGCTGAGGATAATGGCTTCCAGTTTCATCCATGTCCCTGCAAAGGACATGATCTTGTTCCTCTTAATACTATCATTTTAACAAACAATCAATATAAAAATTATTGGAGATATCTTTACATTATTTTTATCATATTAAGCTTCTGAAATTTAATATGTATTTTGCAATTACAGCACTTCTTATTTGGAACTGGTCACATTTCAAAGATCAATAGTCACATGTGTCTACTACTGTATTGAACAGTGCAGCTCTAGAGTTTGGAACAAAAATGCCCGGGCTATGAAAAACTGGGAACAACCTGAACTATATGAACATGCATATCTCCACTCTGGACTCTTCCTGCAATGGAATATATCCAACAGGCAAAGGGATGCATGACTGCTTTTTGTATTCTTTGGACTATTTGTGCACCTGTCTGACTTGCAATAAGGTTGCTGAATAATACATTGCACCACTCCTATCTTCTGTGGCTGGTGTGGGGGCCAAAGCTCTTGGTCCCCTAAAGGTTCACTAAAAATCACTGACATGACACAGATTGATTCACAGGAGCAAAGACATCCACATTTACTTAATGCATATACATGGGAGCCTTCAGAATGAAGACCCAACTTCCCAATGAGTTACAGAAAGTTATATACCATCCTGAGGCCACAGTAAAGAATGCAGATTCGGACCATGACCAGAAACAGGTAAAGACAGGTTAAGAGAGTGAAGAAAGGAAGAAGCTTGGCTAGCAAACACATCCTTGATATGTAGATGATGACTCCCTCGGAGATGATCGGTGGTAAATGTTTCTTTTCAGACTTTAAAAGGCATCAAACTCAATCTCTCCTGGATCCTGGGAAAAGCATAGAGAGGGGAAGGACTCTGTCTGTATTAATGCAAATTCTCAACAGATGCAAATTTTCCCCACTAAAGACAGCTTTGTGAGGCCAAGTGTCAGGATGGCCAAGTAGCAGCCGTTTCAAAATACGTCAAAGAAATATGTTTTGGAGTAAAATATTTCAGTTTTCTTCACTGGAGTTACCTTTAGGAGATAAAATGCCTAAACACCCTTAGAGCCAGGGGAGAGAGGCACTGGGAGGAGGGACTGTGTCATAGCTATTTCAGTGTTTGTTATGAGGGGCAGGCTAATGAATTTTGGTTCAGTAAATGATGATGGAATTCTACAAGCAGAAAAGAAATGAAGATCACAGACAGAAGATTACAGACTGGTGTGAAATATTTACATTCACTCATGTTTGTATGCTGCAGAATTTATATTCAAATATAAAATATGCAATGGATACACAATAGATATAAATATTAATATTTGAAAATTAATATACACTTAACCAAGATAGCCTTAGAGTTCCACCCCCTGACCCCCCACCCCCCAGCTTGACTTAACTTTAGACAGGCTTCTTCTTGACCACAAGCCTCCCTATTCTTAGAGCAGTTACTTTAGAAAATGTCTAATTGTAAATTCTTTTTCTGCCCCTTCGAAATGTATGTAAATCTTCTCTCAGCCTCCTGACAGTTTTGCAGTCTAGGCAATGTCTTTCTCAAGGACCTGGGAACCATCACTTTGAAATGTAAACACCGAAAGAGATAGGACTCCTATCTCCCAATCTCTGTGGGAGGGTAGGAGCCTAACTTTGATGGGCGCCAATTAGCAAACACAGATGGCCTAATCACAGAGAAAAACATTTACAAACTCAGGAATAATTTATGTGCTCAACACATCCCATTGATCAACTTCTCCCTTAACATCCCTGGGTACTTTTCTACTAGCTCATCTTAGCCTTTAAAAACCCTCTCACCTTTGTTTCAATGGAGTCACGTTCAGTCTGTCTCCCCTACTTCAATAGACTGAATAAAGTCTTTCTTCCTTTCCTACTTTGCCTTGTTTGGCACACTTGGTTACAGTATAATTTTCCTTGTTCCGAAAATAATGCAGAAAATAAAGTAGAGCTAAGTAATAAGCATGAAGTATAGGATTTAAAGAAAAAAGAGAAAAATAGATGAAGACATACAATGGTGCCAGCCAAACTGCCTTGGAAAGTCTGAAAGAGGTGACTAAGGAAAAAAAAAAAAAAAGTCAGTTAAAACATGAGTTAGGATGTTATGAGCTAATCTAGGGCAATGGTAGTATTTTTGTGGGAAAAATGAGCTAACAAATACTTCCCTGAACTGTACAACCCTATCTATAAATTGAGAAAGTCCAGGCATTTCACTCCTTTTTAATCTGCCTAGGATGTCTTTCAATTTCTGCGGAATGTCCTAATTATATATAATACTCTGTCATCTTGTGACTTCCTCACTATGTCCCCTTCACTCCAATTGTACCATGTGCTATTTGCTTTCCTGGCTGTCTGTGAGCATTCCGACCTGGACTTCGGGGGTTGACCTCTAGCCTTCTATTAAGTGCTGATTCATAGGTCAGTGTTCTTTATCATCTTTATCCTCTATAGTGTCCTAACTCTTCAGGGAAGTTATTCTTTTTCTGGATATTTCCTCAAACATGAAGATATAAAAGCTATCTCTAAAAGATCTAAAATGTATAACATTTATAGGAGTCGGAATACCATTTCAGATGGATAGATCATTAGCCTGTGGAGTGTGGCATTTAGAAATGTTTTATAGTCAAACATCTGATCAGAACATTTATGAGTAGTGCTCACATAAATCCTTCAGAAAATTATATCTATAAATGCAAATAAAAACATCTTGGAAGCGTATTTTCCATCATTAATCATAAATATGTTGCTTCTCATAGTTATGAATTCAGCAAAGCAAGCAGAGTTTTATATAACAACAGATCTTAAAACACTGTTAGGTAAAATACAAGATATGTAAATTAAGATATTTAGCCTAGCCAAACAATAAAACCATTGGAAATAGCAACAGTACAAACAGACATCAGTAGAAACTAATAATCTTTTCCAAGTCACCAGAAAAAAAAACATAAGATTATTTATATGAACCAACAATCACGAGATTTATATCTCAAAAGAAAATCAGGATACATAAGGAAATATGTGTAATTGGGTGTCCATTTTAGTTTCTGAAAAGTTAGCTTATTACCCGTCATACATACTGTAATATTAAAATAGACACTGAAGTTTATAAAGAATATTCACATCAGTAATTATTGGATTCTAACAATTATAGATGGGTTGGAATTTTTTAAACTTTTCATGGTGCTTTTATGCTTCCTTCCTCAAGTAAGCTCAGAACTTTTCAGTTTGGGTAAATACACTTTAGAATTCTGTGAGTCACAAGAATAATGGATACAATCTGGCATTTTATGAAAAAAGAGATGCATTCTCCAGTTTTTCCGAAAAAAAATGCTGCTTGTCTGGAACTTATCATTAGATTTTATTTAGAAAACACAAGGAGAGACAAATGAGAAAAGAGCATGGGATATTTTCCTTTAATATGCACCTGCATCAACTCTGAGAGTACCCATATATTTTAAATAAACATTATGTATTATTAAAATAAATTTCATATCTGTATTTTACTGCCCCTATGAAATATTTTCCATGTGTCTGTGATCATTGTTCCTATTCCAAATAGGTCCTATTTCAATGAAACTATTGGATTTAAATGTAAATGTATTACACAGTTAAGAGTATTCAGTAAGTGAACTATCATACTCTTAAGTTATTATTTCTAAAATACACCATGAAATTATGCAAACTAATCAAAAAATGACAGAAAGATACGTGCTTTCCAGTAGTTACAAGCGCAAAACAACTTAAAGGATAAGTTTCTTTGAGTTTTAAGTCAGACCATTTTAAATGCAGAGAATGAATCTATTTTTAAAAATCAATTATGAAGAGAAGCATAAATCAGAGTGAAAAAAACAACTTCAACATGAGAGGAAATCGTACTGGTGCTCTGAGACAAACACATTTCCTGAATCGACCTCGTGTTCCATGTGGAGTGTTTTATTTGTTTGTTTTTGCTTAGTTTTGTCCTTTTATTTCTTCAAATATTTAATATCTGAGTGATCCAGCATCTTTGCAAAGTGAGAATTACCTGGAGAGAGGTGAGAGCATGTGGCAGGGTGCATCCATTCTTATCTGTTCATTTGCTGGTGGACTATATTGGTTTGTAGAAAAAAATTAGTTAAATTATTGCAAAGCAAAGACTTGTTTATGAAAAGTTGGAGACCCAAACAAATGCTCAGAGCCATTGTGTTATTCACTTGATGGTCTGTCTTAATGAGCTGTATAACCACCCTCTGTTAGGAATGTTGCTAGTTTACCTAATATCACATTGTTTTCGCCTTTAAATGTTTCAAACATTGAAGTCATGGAGTAATTTGAATGCTTATTGATTACAATCTCCTTGAGCTCTCTCCCAAGCTTTCTCTTGAAGCTGTTTTAAAACCTTTTTATTTTATTATGTTTAAGTAACAAAATAAATGTGACCACTGAAGGTGAGATGTGCTTTATTCTTCCTGGGGTGAAAAAAAAAAAAAAAAAAATAAAACACTTAGGATTGTTTCACAAAATATGCCAGATGCATTTTCATTTCCAACCAAGAATTAAAACACAACATGTTGTATTTGTTAAAGCTCTGCTTGAGACCCCTACTTTGCCCTAGTTTCTCCATGATCAGAGTATTTTCAGAGATGAACTCTAACCAGACCCAGCATTCAGCGCTCTTTTTGAAAAGCTTGAATCACTACTCAATGTTAGTCATGCCTATATCCTTTTAAAGAATTATAATCCAGTGTGCCTTTGAAGTAAAACTTGTAAAATCTGTCTAGAATAAAATGCTGGATGATACTCTGGATTTATAAATGATAATGGCAACCTAGATTGACTCTAACTCAAATATTCACTCAAAGCCAATTTTCAGCAATTTTTGTTCATCCTGCTATATGTTGGTTCCAGTTCTCTTCTGAGCTCAGGATGGGGCTAACATGTCTGCCCTCATGAGTGTCTGTTATATCACACAACAATTTTAAATACACACATGCTTTGTAGATTTGTTTAAGTGTGAGTGCAGTGAAGCTACTGTATGAAAGTATGAAATCTATAGATGTTGCCACTGTGTGCTTGAACACTAGACTACTTCATCAACTACTAGGTGAAATGTTTTGTTTTCACAGGATGAAGTATGATAATATATTTACAATCATTGACACATAGTAAATGTTTAACATATGGCAGCTATTATTACTTTGACTAAATTTTCAATTAAGAAAGTTTAAAATGTTAAATTTTGTATAAATCATACTCTGTATACAGAAAAGTTCACATATAAATACTTTACAGCTCAACGAACTTTTGGGGCTAAAACATGAACACCACAGTTCAACACCTAAATAAAACTCTTCTATTTTACATTGTATTAATTTTGTTTTCTTTTGTTTTTGTTTATTCGTTTTTATAGATTCAGAGGATACAGGTGCAGTTTTGTGTTTTATCCTCATGTAATCTAAAACCTGAGAAATGTTGTCAATACCATAGAATTCACATGTATAACAATATGAGCTTCAGGGTATAGTTTAATTACCTATACATTGACCTGAGCCTTTGTTCACAAAGCAATATAAATATAATCATTTTTCTTAACTGAACATTACCTATCAAACAGAGATTTTTTTCCTTATGTGTGTAAAAGAGGTGAATAGGACACAAAGATAAAATTAAGGCCAGGCATAGTGGTTCAAATCTATAATCCCAGCATTTTGCAGGACTGAAGCAGGATCACTTAAGGCCAGGCATTTGAGACCAGCCTGGGTGACACAGCAAGATCCCGTCTCTACAAAAAAAAAAAAAAAAAAAAAAGTTAGCCAGGTGTGGTAGTGCATGCCTGTTCTCCAGAGGTTGGGACAGGAGGATCACTGGAACCCAGGAGTCTGAGCCTGCAGTTAACTATGATCATGTCACTGCACTCCAGACTGGGCAACAGAGGAACACCCTGTCTCAAAAAAACTAATAACGAAATTAACTTGTATTGAGTATCTGTAAATTACAGGTACTGAGATAGACATTGTAATTTTGTTGTTCCACACAGCAGGAATACTGGATCCTCACGACATGGCTATCAACAGAAATTTTTAAGTTTATTTTTAATCTCAAATTTGTTTAATTGAAAAATTGTAAATATTATCTATTTATGGTACACAACATGGTGTTTTGATATAGGTGTACATTGTGGATTGGACAAAATTTCAGTTAGGAGGAATAACTTCAAGAGATCTACTATACATCATCAATGACTACAGTTATTGAGATACTATATATTTGAAAAATGCAAAGACAGTAGATTTTAAGTCTTCTCACCACAAAAAGAATACCATTTATTTTTACAGATAAGGAAAATAAGATACAGAGGGATTGAGCATCTTGCCCAATACCACACCTTGTAAATAAATTCCTGGGATTCCGATGCAACCCATGATCTTTCCACCATCCCAGTTTAGAGGTGGAAATGGGGTGGCTCTGTTCCTGCCCATCATAAAGGGGCACAGCCAACACCTCTATAACAAAAGACAGGTGGACAAAAGGAAAGCATAGCAAATTTATTAACGTAAGCACTTCAAACAAAAAATTATGGAAACTCAAAGAATGGTCAGATCGTTGAAGCTTACCTAGCCTCTTCATTGGAAAGAAGTAAGTGGAGAACCATAGATAATTTAGAGGGGTAGTCAATGATAATAGGAGCAATGAATGGATCCAAGAAACAGAAATTAGCTTGTCAATTATTCTCTTTGTAAATGGAATGGGATCGGAGAACAAACATGTCTGGGCCCTAGGTGTGGTTCTTAATTTTCAGGATCTTCCTCTGTGATATGAGTTTCAATATTCTCTGGTTAATGGAATTTTAGGAAAGGGACCAAAAGCAACTGCGTTCCTCTCTGGAAGGTCCAGTTTCTAGGTAGATGAGGAACTTTCAGAGAATGACCTCATCCTGTGTTTTAGGAGAGACAGAGGGTTGAGAGACAGGAGTGGGGGTGGGGGCAGTGGGTCAGTGAGAACTTCAGGCTGCTTCTTCAGTTCAGTATGTCTAAGTGCACATTTTAGGGTATCATTTTCTGTGCCCCAAAACACCAGGTTGCCACTGACATTGAAATTGCGTCTCCAAGATCAAATTATTTGAATGCATTCGTCCCTCAGTTCCTTTTCAGACACTGCTACTAATCAGTTTTACCATTACAAACATTATTCTTCACATCAATCACAGACCTTTAAAAAAATTTCAGGCTCCACTTGATAGAATTTTATCTTATCCATAGGCTAATAGAATACTTCATTAAAACCACATACTGTCTGGTTTTTGTGCTTAGTCTTGTATGTCCATCTCTCGCACTACTCGTCAGTTTCAGAGAAAGTGAGCCAGAGAGGAATTCAAACACATCAGCTAAAGCAAATCAGAACACAAAATTGATCGGTGCGGCTTGATTTTTATTGGGGAAATCTGATCCCACCTTCTTATTTTATTCCATTTCTTCATGATTAATCTTGCACTGAATATTTCTCTTTGGAAATTCACATTGATTATTTATTTTTTACCCTACCACATCTCACCTTCATAATTGTTCTTTCTCATTTGTGTTTCTCCCCGCCCATCACTTACTTTTAAAATCCTGGATAAACGTTTGACTTATCTTTCTTCATCCCCCTTTATCCAAAAGATTAATAAATTCTGTGGGTTCTTCAATTGAATTGTCCTGCCTCTCTCTCTCTCTGTCCCTCTCAGTGTTTCTCACTGGAGGAAACTATCTGATTGTTTATAGACCAATTCTTCATTAACCTTACATCTTCTGGTCTACTATTTCTATTTCTCCTCTGCCTTAAGCTATTTCAGTTAATGATCCTGTTGCCATGGTCTTCTTCTGCTTAACTTCTAAAGATTCCTTCAAAAAAATAAATAAGTAAAAATAAAGTTCCTTCTGTTTTCCAACTATTAAATCTAACCTTGGTCATCCAAGCTCTCCCTCATCTGGTTCATCTGGTCTTTAAGGCACAAGGATTCTAATTCTTACCTTTGTTGATCATGCGTCTCCCCACAAATACCTTACATCCTCTTTCCCCTTTGTATGTAAACAGAGGCCATGACATGATACTCAAAGCAACTTTATTGAGCATTTCAGCATTGTGCTGAACTAAGAACAGCATAGTAGGCATGCAAAAATTAGAAAGACTAGTGAGCTATATTAATATTTAATAGCATTCAAGATTTTCCTTAGAAGAACCAAAATTATGTAATTAACTAATGTAAGTTATTTGTATACCCTCTTTTAAAAAAAACTATACTTTTTTGAAAATCCATTTATTCTCCACCACCCGGAGGTTATTAAGTTTTCAATCTGAATGACAAGGCAGTTGCTTTAATATGAGGCCTGATTCCCCACTTTAAAAAACTCTCCAACTACATCTTGTTATATGCATAAAGTTCATCATTTTATTATCAAAAGCCTCAGTTTTTTCCTTTTTTTTTTTACTTTTTTATTCTCATTATTAATTTCTTATTTCAGTTTTTTTCTTTCTTTTAGTATTTTTTATTCTCATTATTAATTTCTTATTTCAAGCACCATGTACTACTTTACTTCTACTTAATTTCTATCTGGCATTGTATTAGTTTCCTGTGGCTGCTGTAACAAATTACAAAATGATGTTTTCTTTTTTTCTCCTTTTTTTTGTGTGGTACCCCAGCGTCTTCAAGAGTTGCCTAGCACATTGCAGATGCTCAATTAATACTTGCGAAATGAATGAATAGGTGTTGTCTCTATTTTTACCATGATGTATGCAGTTTTTTTCAAGGAATTATGGCTGGCCAACCACTGCATGTACTGCCTTAGAGACAGTGAGCTCACTGCCTCTAAAAGGACTCAGGTCCTTGATGATCAGTTAAAAGGGGGGTTATTGTACTGGAAGGGTTCCTATAGTAGGAATGGAAGTGAACAAATGAGTTTTTAACTCACCTCCAAACCTGATTCCACACTTCTATGTATAATAGGGAATCGGCCTCATTCACATTCCTACATGAACCAATTAATGGAATATTCATTTTGTTGTCTGTATTCCCCTCTATTTCTTAAGAGATGTTTTCACGCCATGTGGTAAATGTATATTAGTTTTCTGCAGTTACTGTAATAGATTACCACACATTTTGGGACTTAACAGAAATTTGTTATCTCATTGTTCTGGAGGACTGAAATCTGAAATCAATATCACTAGACCAAAATCAGATGTCAACAGGGGCTGGGTGTGATGTCTCACACCCGTAATCCCAGCACTTTGAGAGGCTGAAGCAGGAGGATAGCTTGAGCCCAGGAGTTTGAGATCAGCCTGTGCAACATGACGAAACCCTGTCTCTACAAAAAATACAAAAATATTAGCCAGACATGGTGACACATGCCTGTGGTCCCAGCTACTCATGAGGCTGAGGTGGGAAAATCACCAGAGCCATGGAGTTCAAGGCTGCAGTGAGCCGTGATCATGTGAGATCCTGTCTCAAAAAAAAATTTTTTTTTTAAGTCAATAGGGCCACATTCCTTACAGGGGCTCTAAAAGAGAACCTGTTCTTTCAGCTTTTGGTGGCTGCTGACATTCCTTGGCTTGTGGTCACATCATTCCACTCTGCCTCCAGGGTCACACTGCTTCCTCCTTGTGTGCATGTGTCTTTTCCTCTTCTGTCTGTATCACATCTCCCTCTATTTTATAAGAACAAGTCTGATTGCACACTGGTAATACAGGATAATCTCAAGATCCTTAACTTAATCACATCTGCAAAAACTCTTTTTCCTTATAGGTTCCAGGGATTAAACTTGCTATCTTTGTGTAGCCATTAATCACCCTACTATGGACATATATAAAATTACTGTAAGCCACTATATCTTCACTGTTACTCCACACATGTACACATTTTAGGTCACAAATTTTTGTATAGCTGTGATTAAATGATAACCAATAGGTTTTGTTCAAAGTCAGAGTCTCTCAAGAAAGAAGAAAGAGTTTAGAAAATATGTTGCTTATAGAATGTAAGTACAGATGAAAATGGGGATTATAATTATTTTAGAAATTATTTACAAATTTTTAAAGTACAAACACTGTAAGCATCCTCTATATAGAGTATTTCATTGGTGAATAATTTTAGTTAAGGTCCTTAAAGGAAAAAATATAAAAAGTAAAGACTACTCATATGTAAAACGTCACAATTTTTTTAAGTTAAAAAAGAATGGGAGAAAAGGTACATTACAGGAATCTGAAAAGTGGAGGGGAAAAAAGCCCTTCAATTCTAGAATGTAATGTCATGGAAATATGTTAGGTCAATGAGTTTTCCTATTTAACCATGAGCAGGCATAGGGAATTCTCATTGCACTTTTAGTTAACCGTTTTTAGAAAAATGTGCTATTATTTAAAAGTTAAGTGTCAGTGATTTTCAATTACAGAATTTGAGGTCCAGGACTCTGATTTCTCATGGCTTTTAGCATGATTTTCTACCATGAGATTTCCAGCCTTTTCTGTTTGGGGAGTTTTTCCTACAAAACTTGGAAGTATTTTAAGAACGGCTTTTGGTAGTAATTCAATGCTTTCCTGGCTGATATTGATTAAAATAATACACCTCAGAAAGGCATGAAAATTTAAAGAACTATTTTAAACTGCAAAAGTGTTTCCATGTGATTTCAGGTTGATGGTTTAAAGTAGATCTCTTTTTTTGTCTTTTTTTTTTTCAACTTTTATTTTAGATACAGGAGGTACATGGGCAGGTTTGTTACATGGGTATATTCCACCCAGGTAGTGAGCGTAGTACCCACTAGGTAGTTTTTTGACCCACATCTCCCTCCCTCCCTCTCCCCTCATATATTCTGCAGTGTTCATTGTTCCAATGCTTATGTCCACGTGTGTTCGATGTTTAGCTCCCACTTACAAGTGAGAACATGCTGTATTTGGTTTTCTGTTTCTCTGTTAATTCACTCAGGATTATGACTTCCAACTCTATCCATGTTGCTGCAAAGGAGATGTTTTCATTGTTTTGTGGCTGTGTAGTATGCTGTGGTGTGTATGTACGACATTTTCTTTGTCTGGTTCACCACTGATGGGCGCCTAGGTTGATTCCATGTTTTCATTATTGTGAATAGCACAGTGATGAACATACAAGTATGTGTGTGTTTTTTATATGGTGATCTATTTTCCTTCACGTATATACCCAGTAATGGGATTGCTAGGTCAAATGGTAGCTCTGTTTTAAGTTCTTTGAGAACTCTCTAAATTGCTTTCCATTGTGGCTGAACTAATTTACAATCCCACCAGCAATATATAAGCATTCCTTTTTCTCTGCAGCCTTGCCAGCTTCTGTTGTTTTTGACTTTTTAATAATAGCCATGCTGACTGGCATGAAATGGTATCTCACTGTGGTTTTATTTTGCATTTCTCAGATGATTAGTGATGTTGAGCATTTTTTCATGTTTTTTGGCCGCTTGTATGTCTTCTTTTGAGAAGTGTCTGTTCATGTCTTTTGCCCATTTTTTTAATGAGGTGGTTTTTTTCTTGTTAACTTAAGTTTCTTATAGGTTCTGGATATTAGGCCTCTTGGATGCATAATTTGCAAATGTTTTCTCTCATTCTGTAGGTTGTCTGTTTATTGATAGTTTCTTTTGCTATGCAGAAACTCTTTTAATTAGATCCCACTGGTCAATTTTTGTTTTTGTGGCAATTGCTTTCGGGGACTTAGACAAAATTATTTGTCAATGCCAATATCAAGAGAGTATTTCCTAGTTTTTCTTCTAGGATTTTTTATAGTTTGAGGTCTTGTGTTTAAATCTTTAATCCATCTTGAGTTAGTTTTTGTATATGATAAATGGTAAGGGTCTAATTTCATTCTTCTGCATATGGCTATCCAGCAATCCCGCCACCATTTATTGAATAGGGATTCCTTTTCCCCATTGTTTGTTTTTGTTGGCCTTGTCAAAAATCAGATGGCCTTAAGTGTGCAGCCTTGCTTCTGAGTTTTCTATTCTGTTCCATTGTCCTATGTGTCTGTTTTTGTACTGTTTATGTGCTATTTTGATTACTATAGCCTCATAGTATAGTTTGAAGTCAGGTAGAGTGATGCCTCTAGCTTTGCTCTTTCTGTTTATGATTGTTTTGGTTATTCAGGCTCTTTTTGTTGTTGTTGTTCCGTGTGAATTTTAGAATAGTTTTTTAAATTCTGTGAAAAATGGCATTGATAGTTTGATAGGAATAATGTTGAATCTGTAAATTGCTAGGAGCAGTATAGCCATTTTAATGATATTCATTCTTCCAGTTCAGGAGCATGGAATGTTTTTCCATTGATTTGTGTCATCTCTGATTTCTTTCAGCGGTGTCTTCTTGTAGTTCTCTTATAGGGAGATCTTTCATCTCCTTGGTTAGTTGTTTTCCTAGGTTTTGTTTTCTTTGTGGCTATTGTAAATGGCATTGTGTTCTTGATTTTACTCTCAGCCTGGATGTTATTTGTGTATAGAAATGCTACTGATTTTTGCATATTTATTTTGTATCCTGAAACCTTACTAAAATCGTGTATCAGTGCTAGTAGGCTTTTGGTGGAGTCTTTAGAGTTTTCTAGGTATATAATCATATCATCAGCAAGGAAAGATAGTTTGGCTTCTGTCTACTTAAAGTAGATCTTATTTTATGAAAATATTTTGCCTACCACAAACTAATATCATAAGAAGGAAGTATTTGCTTATACAGAATTTTATACCTGGAATAAAGAGGGAGATAATCAATAAAGTAATTTCAGATTATGAAATGTAACAAAATAATGTAGGATTCATATTTAGGTAATTTACATGAATTCTAACTTCAATACAAAAAAATTGTTTACTGAAACGATGCACATCATTAATCTTGAATAACTGCTATAAGAAACATCATGCAAACACTTTCATCGTGTATTAAAAGGTTTTATTTTATAAAAGACAGCATCTCACTCTGTTGCCCAGGCTGAAGTGCAGTGTCACCATCATAGCTTACTCAGTCTCCTGAGCAGCTGGGACTACAGGCATGTCCCACCACATCTGGCTAATTTTTTAAGTTTTTTTGTTTGTTTGTTTGTTTTTTTCTGTAGAGATGATGTCGTCTACATTTCGTAGGTTGGTCTCAAACTCCTGGCCTCAAGTGATTCTCCTGCTTCAGCCTCCCAAAGTATTGGTATTATAGGCATGAGCCACCACACCCAGTTTAAGAACTGTTGAAAAGGCCACTGTCAATATGGGACTCTGATATTTTCTCTTAATTTTCCTTTTTTGTTGTTGGCGCTTTAATCCCAAATTCCTGTGACTTCTCTGTCCCCTATCCCCATTCCCTTCACCATCTCCCATCCAACTTGAAACTTTTATCTCCACATTGGAAAGTACTGCAGCTTTGGACTTGATGCTGAAGACATAAAGGCAAATAAGACAGAGCCTCTGGACAATGGAAGCTCATAACCTAAAGGTTGAGGCCAACTCATCCATATGAGGTTTTCTAGCCCCAGCACTACTGATATGTGAAACCAGATAATTCTTTGTTTGGAAAGACTCTGTGTATTATAGTATGATTAGTAGCACCTCTGGCCTATACCCCCCACAAAGCCCGTAGCATCACCTCAATTACTAACAACCAAAATGTCTCCAGACATTTTGTCTCCTTTGGAGTAAAATCACCCCTGGATGAAAACCACTGTTATAAGCCAATGTGCCAGATTCAATAATAACACACAGCCTAGGGTCAGAAGATGTGAAAAAAGTCCAAGAAGCCGATCTAGAAAAGGTGGGATTTGCACTGAATCTTAAAGGACCATGCAGCAATTAGCCAGTTTTATGTTGTTTCTGGAGAATTTCTAATAAGGAAAAGATCACACACAAAGGCACAGAGATGAGATTCTGCATCATTCACTTGCAAGTAGGACAAGGGACTTATAAGGCATGGGTGCTTTGAAAGCTAAAATGTGAAAGCAGCAAATAGGGATATGTGAGGCTGAAGTTGTAGGGAAATGTCAGATCATGGAAGACCTTGTGTGACATGTCAGAGCAATTGGACTGTATCCTATGAAAAATGAGCAGCTGCCACAGCATGACGGGGAGAATTGGATTTGGAATAGATGGTTTTTGTAACCCTGTTAGAGTACTGTGTAAGATCTATACAGACAGAAATCATACCTGTGCGTTTTATGTTTTCCTCCTTTTAAAATCTAACACACAGCAGGGTGATCACAGGTGTTCAACACATACTTGTTGAATGATTAATAATACTAATAATGACAAAATTAATAGCAAGTATTTATTACATTTTCACTGTATGTGTGGTACTTTTCCAAATGTTTACATGAATGACAGAGCTGGAGAGGATTTGTGTGATGGCAGGAATCCTGGAGTCGAAGAAATGGTTAGGAAGAATTGAATTATTATACATTTTAGAAGCAATTGGCAGGTAACAGCAACACTAGCAAATGCTAAGGTCCAAGGATACTAAGTGACATCATCTTTCTAGTTAGTGTCAAAAAAACATACAAGATCCCATCCAAGTTTATTACCTAGAGCTCTTTTAAATAATACCTGTCTCTCTCATAAGCTTAACCATTTACCTCTGTTAAGCTCCAAATTTATTTTTAAGTGAACATCAATATTTACCTTGTCTTCCTTACTTAAGTTCTATAGAAAGCAAATGAGATAATGTCTCATTTGCTTATTTGCCTAAGCAACATAAATAATCATTAAGACCCATGCTTATAATGTACATGGAAATTTATGTTCTACCCTAATATGGCATATATTTATGTTCTATCAATTCCTTCTTAAGAACATTCCCAATCTTCCTGCAAAAATTAATTTATTGATTGAGTTTCAATATAAATCAATGGAATTGGGATATTATCAAAGTACAAAGAATGCACTGAATTTAATACATGAAAAAGCAGGTGTTTCCTATCAAATAAATACTTCAGACAGTTAGATTATCTTTTCTTTTGCTCTCCAAAATGAAAGCAGAGATCTAAAAGTAAGAAATGCTAATTGCTTTAAATCCTTTGTAAAGTTGTTGAAAATATGGTGATCTTTATCCTCAACAAAAATGAGATACTTAAAACTTTATGGAGTTTTAAAAGAATTTGATAGACATGGCACTTTGAAGTGAATTGAGCATGTATAGATTTTATGTCAACGATTTCCATGCTGCTAGTAACTATGTTGTGGGCAGAGGTTTTTGTCCTTTGTTTAGAGAGACCTTATGTCTATTTCTTAGATGAGAAACTGATGGTGGAAATGCACAATGAGCCAATAGTGTCCTTCTTCAATTTCATTCTATTTTAATGGTTCATTTCATTTCTTCAATTTATAAAGGAAATTTTGAATCTTACTCCTGTGTTGCAGACTGTATGGTCTCACACCCAACATTATGCCATTTGTGATTTTAATGAGAAACATTTCCAATGCCTTCCTTTAAGTCACAGATATCTAGTTTAAAATAATACTGGCCTCCTGCAGAACAATACCAGAGAACTTTTTTTAACTCTGTTGACAAGTATCTGAATGAGATAATTTGGCCTATTGAATAGTTAGTTATCTCATAGTTATATGGTCTACACAGTGCTATAAACTGACCAATCATTTCTACAAAATAAATTAGTTTTGCTCCTTATCCCTTCTTTACCACCTCATATGGTCAGTTCCAAGATTCTCAATATCAAAGGCATTTATTTTAACAAATAAAAAAGTCTATTGTAAGTATGATTGTTATGTTACTGAGTCTGAAGGAAAAGTTCTCACACTGACTTAATAAATATTCTTTCCCTTTGTCTTTCACCTTTTTGCCTGGAATCCTAAAGTCCCTTTTATCCCTCAGGCTGGGAGCCAGATTTTCACACATCCCGGGTTCCAATTACATGCAAATTCTTATGAGCCTAGAGTCTCTGTGGGCATGTGCATGAAAATATATCCATCTATGCATTTCTTTCAGTTTTTTTGTTATTAAAATTTATTAGTTTTACTTTTTGTTCAGGTATTAATTTACATAAAGTGAGATACAAATTTTCAGAGTAGGCATTGCAGACATTCTGCCTTGAAAAGGTAAAAATTTTCAGTGGAGCATTCATAGAATATCTAATTTGAAGAAAAAACAACTTCTTTTGAACACTGGCATGAAATTATCAAAAGTATATTCCCCTGTAACTCATGACTGATATACAGTATAATTATAGCAGGCTTTAATTAAATAAATATTACATGCTGTGCATAATAAATAACAATATTGACAGTGTGGCGAAATTTTATGTTTTAATTTTGAAAATTATTTTTAAAAATTTTTGTGAGTACATAATAGGTATATATAATTATGGGGTATATGAATGTTTTGCTACAGGCATGCAATGTGAAATAAGCACATCATGGAGAATGGAGTTTCCATCCCCTCAAGTATTTATTGAGTTACAAACAATCCAATTACACTCTTTAAGTTTTTTAAAACTATACAATTACATTATTATAGGCCATAGTCACCATATCGTGCTATCAATAATTTTTTTGGTTTGCAATAAGTACTTTATTAAGAGCCCTCCTACTACATACTGAATTAATCTTGTTTTTTTTTTTATTTCTTAATTTTTGACGCCTTGACTTCTATAAGCTCTCACGTCCTGGTAGACACTGCCCCTTTTAGGGTTAGGTGATTCCTAGAAATAGCAAACATCTCATCTGGTAGTGTGTCTATAATATGCAAACCAACTAGTCCAAAACCCATATCCCAGCCACCTCCTTTATCAGGCTCTCAAAGGGCTCTCACATTCAGGCCAGTATTCCCTAGGACCAGGTCCCAGACAACTAGGGGCCGCTCCTACACTCAGAGTGGAAACTATTCAAACTAGCCAGTCCAAAGCCTGCTTACCCTGTCTTAGCTGTCTTAGCTGTTCTTTTTCACAGAAACCACAATGGGGACTCTTGCTCACATTTTCCCCTCACTCCCTCTGCCACCTGATTGGCCCTGGGCCATATGCTTCTCCATGTGACCCTACACGGAATAGCATGTTCCCTCTTCTCAGGAACTAAAGGAAACAAACTATTCAAAAGTAGTTATCTCCTATCAGTTGGCTTCATCCCATCTGACTAATAATGAAACCTACCTTTTAAAATGATACCAATAAAATTTGACATTAACTTTTTCCTGTAGGCCAAAATGTACCTTTTCACAGTACAACTCAAGATAATACATGCCTTTTTACAGCACAAATTCAAGGTCTGTTTCAAGGGAAAAATGATGCTCAATGTTATGTTTGAGAATTACTTTGAGAGACAGAAAGATTGAATTCACCTCCAAAATATATTAATTGTTTTGTCAGTGTACTTGTTTGTCACATAGCCTTTTCTTTAAATGCTTTGGTCTCTTCTTTAAGGAATTTATTTCGGGAGATTTTGTTTATGTAAATTATTTTGATGACCTGTACCTCTTCTTCACTGAGCAATATTTTTACGTTGTACATTCTTTTTCTTCCTATATTGTAATTTCTCATCTCTTTTGGCTGGTGAGGGTGGGACAACTGTGCTCGACCATGCTAGTTCTTTTCTGATTGGTTTTCACCAGATCATTTCTCATCTATATTCTCATACAGGCATCCATAACAAATTTGGATATGCTGTGTTACCATGTCAGACGCAGTCTCATCAAAACTGTTATGTATTCTGTCTTTGGGGTATGTCTCCCTTCAGTTTTAGCATGCATGACACCAGTGTTCTCCGAGCAAATTTCTGTATATTAACTTTGTCCTAGCAACTGTTATCTACCTTCCCACCCTCTTAGGACAAGCAGCCCTAGCCTCTTGGATTATAAAATAAGTTGTAGATTATAAAATGTGCTGCAGCACAATTTTCCTTCATCAACATCTCTTCTTCTGTTGATCTCTACAGAGACATTTCCCATCTCATCTATAGCCTAGTCACATTCCTGTATCCCGTTTCTCTGAAAGAAACAAAAAATAGTCATCCTGAATTCAGTCACAGGACATGAAGGGAATCTTAAGCCTCCTGATATCAGGAAGATACTGTTTTGGCTCCCCACACACTCACTTCTCTCTAAGCAAATTTTGCAATATTCAATACATCTTCCTCATTTGTAGTGTTGGGATGTGTTCATTTTCCTACTTCCATGAAAAAGTGATTTTTTCCTCTATTTTCTCTTGTTTACTTTTTTACCTCAATGGATTTTGAGGCAGAGGAAAGGAGGAAATTTCCTATTCTCTATTTTCTTTAACCTGAGGACACCTGCATATCTTTTTTTTAATTAGGCAAAGGAAACACGTAAAAGCAATAATAGCAAGATCCATGTTCAAAAGCTGCAGTTAATATTAGTGTGTGTTTCAAAATATACTACAAAGCTATAGAAACCAAAACAGCATGGTACTGTCATAAAAACAGACACATATACCAATGGAACAGAATAGGAAGCCCACAAATAAATCCATGCATTTACAGCCACCTGATTTTCAACAAAACATTAATAACATACAACAAGGAAAGACAGTCTCTTCAATAAATGGTGTTTGGAAAACTGGATTTCCAAAATCAGAAGAATGAAATTAGACCCTTATCCTATACCATATACAAAAATCAACTCAAAGTGGATTAACGACTTAAATGTAAGACCCAAAGCTATGAAACTACAAGAAATCATAGGGGGAAAGCTACATGACATTGGTCTGGAGAGTGACTTTTTGGATGACTCTAGAAGTATAGGTAACAAAAGGAAAAATAGATAAATGGGATTACATCAAATAAAAAAGCTTCTGTACAGAAAGGAGACAATCAACAAAGTGAAGAGACAACTATACAGAACAGATGAAAATATATGCAAACTATATGTACATGTGATAAGGGGTTAATATCAAAAGTCTATAAAGAACTCAAAGGACTTAATAATAAGAAAACAAATAACCCAATTAAAAAATAGACAAAGGAACTGAATGGACTTTTTTCCAAAAGAAGGCATAAAAATGGCTAATAGGTACTTATATGCAAATATGCTCAACATCAGTAGTGATCAAAGAAATACAAATTAAAACCACAATGAGACTTCACCTCACACCTGTTAGAATGGCTATTATCAAATACATAAATGATAAGGGTTGGCAAAAATGTGGAGAAAAGAGAACACTTGTACACTGCTGGTAGGAATGTATTCATCAATTAGCACTGCCATTATGGAAAGCAATATGGAGGTTCTTCAAAAAATTAAAAATAGAATTACCATATTATTCAACAATCTCACTACTGGATATATAGGGTATATCTAAAGGAAATAAAATCAGTATGTCAAAGAGACATCTGCACTCCCATGTTCATTGCAGCATTATTCACAAAAGCCAACATACAGAATAAACCTGTCTCCCAATGGATGAATGGATAAAGAAAATATGGCATATATGTGCATAATGGAATACTATTCTGCCATAAAAAAAATCCTGTTATTTGTGACAACATGGCTGAATCTGTAAGCCATTATGTAAAATGAAATAAGCCAGGCATAGAAAGACAAATACCACATAATGTCACACATATGTGAAACCTAAAAAAGTTGATCTCAGAAGTTGAGGGCAGGGAATAGGTTCAAGAAATCTGTTATACACCAAGGTGACTTTAGTTGATAATATATTCTTGGAAAATGCTAAGAGAGTGGGTGTAAATTATTTTCACCACAAAAATGACAACTACGAGGGGTAACGTACATGCTAATTAGCAAGATTTAGTCATTTCACCATGTATATACATTTCAAAACATCATGTGGTACACAGCAAATATATACAATTTATCTCTCTGATTTAAAAAAATTAGTCAAGAATGAATAATTATTCTAAAAGATGACACCTAAGTGAGATAAAATAATAAAAGTTCTTCATGCATGCAGTATGAATTTAGTGTTTTTTATTTCATTCGATTTTCACAATCACCTTGTGAATCAGGCAAAGCAGGAGTTGCTATCTGTGTATCACAAATGAGTGAACCAAGCCTGAAAAGTAAACATATATATTGCTCTAGTGAGGATTAAAAGACAAATAATTCACATTCCAGTGTCATTTCTTCTCAATATCTCTGTTTCCTAAAATTTACACTATGTACTGAATGCAGGAGGGGATATATAATTAATAGTTATTTGACCTCTAAGGGAAATTATAAATCAGAATCATGGTGTCTCAATCAGGATTCTCCTGGATAAAAGTGACAAAATCCCAATTCAAACCAGCCGAAGACAGATGTGGAAGACTGAACAATGCTCCCCTAAGTATGTCCTTGTTCTTCAAATCTCTGGAACCTGTCATGGCAAAAGGGACTTTCAAACCATGATTAAATTAAGGATCTTGAAATGACAAAATTATTCTGGATTAAATGAATGAACCCAAGATAATCACAATGGTCATATCATAAGAAGAATGTAGGAGGGTCAGAGTCAGGGAGGGGAATATAACATTGGAAGCAAAGAGAGAGAGAAATTTGAAGATGCTAAATGACTAATTTTGAACGTGGAGGAAGGTCCATGAGCCCTAATCTCTAGAAACTAGAAAAGACAAGGAAATGGATTTTCCCTTAGACCCTCCAGAATGAACACAATTCTGCTGACACTTTGATTTTAGCCATGCAAGACCAATTTCAGACTTCCTACCTCCAGAACTGTAAGATAAATGTATGCTGTATTAAGTCAGTAAGTTTGTGATAATGTGTTACAACAGCAATCGTGAAATAATATAGCAGGTAATTTACTGGTGCATACACCTGGAAATGTCAAGGCCTACATAAGGCATGGGGAATGGCTAAATTTCTTGAATCTTTAAACCTCTCTTTCACTCTCAAGGCCATCTCTCTGCAGCTGGGAGATAATCCTGGCACCTTCCTGCTCCCATGTTCCCATGTCAGTCTCCTTAAGTTCTGTGGATGGCTCTTCTTGTGCCCATCCACATATGGATCAATGTGTTCAGGGGTGGCATGCCATGATTTGCACAGTTGACCTCAGGGGCTCACAGGGCCAGTCCATGTGATGGACAGTCTCACAGATACCACATAAGAGTTCCCAAAGGGAAAAAAAAGTTCAGCAGCAGACAAAACTGCAATTCCATTTTATCCTTGCCTTCTTCACATCTACACACACACACCACACACAGACACACCATTCTTCTATATACGACATTAAAAATAATCCTGAATTCTGAAGTTGAATCCTGAATCCTGAAGTTGAATCATGCAACTCCCCCACATGCATCAGCTACTAATCCTGCTGAGGTCTGGCCCATGCACTGTCCCAGGTGTCTGTCCAAGACCCTGGGTGACGTGCATTTCTTTCCAAGAGATCCACCATTGGCTCCTCATTGTTTAGTTACCTATAGCCAAATGATTACCTTATTGATGCCCCCACCTAACACATCTAATATACAACGACAGTGGGACAACTGATAAACCATGAGGAATACTCCCATTTTTAATGGGAAGAAAGGAAAGACGATGCAGTGTGTTCACTGTTTTATTGCTTATGACGCATTCTGGGGACCTGAGTACTCAGAGTCCAGCCCACTCTGGCCTTCTCCTGGGGAGGATGGCTCTTGGCCCCTGTTCCATCTGATCATATATCAGAGGAACTGAGCTGCATTATTTTTGCCTTTCACATCTTGTTAAATTGGCATAATAGGTGAGGGGAGGGCATTAGAACAAGAAGAATCCCAGAATACCATTTTTCCAAAATGTTTTTTTCTAATAATAAAACTTCCTTTAGTTAATTTGCAGTGCTTCACATTCAAAGTCTATAAGCCAAACCCTAGAATTTGCATCCAGATTGTTCTACCTCTCAGCTCTGCCTGTTCCCTGGAACCTCAGAATGAGCTGCTTTGATGATGGGTGATCTTTTGTTCCCAAGCTGCATCTAGTAGTCAGCCTTTGCTAAATGGGTAACTGTTGCTTTTGTTGTATAGTAAGTCCACATAGGCAGCTAGAGCAGAGAAGCCCAGGAAATCAGGCCTTGATAAAATGTTGCCTTAAGAGCTTGTGTATAATCTTATTCCTTTTGTTAAGCTAATGATCTCTCCCTTTGCATTTTTCTCAAGAGTAGGAATTTAACTTGAAGAAAAATAAAATTACTGAATTCTACCTGTGCTCTTTCAATTAAAGATTGAACCATTTCCAAAGCTGTATTATCTTACCTTATTAATTTATATAATATGGTTATCTAAAAGTTGTTATTTAATTCTCAGGCTGAGAAAGTATCAAATTTTACTGAACATTGCTTTGCTGTAATACAGATTTTCCTTTCTTGCACTTGTGATAAAGCAAGGCCAGCAAGGATGGAGGGGGCAAGTTTATAACCACACACACTAATATCTCCTCAGCAGCCAACATCATAGCAACCGGCTGTGCCTGTTTTCATCAATTGTCTTTAAAGATGAGTCCATTAAGAGAATTTTCAAGAATGGCATAATGGAGCATAACAAAAGGTAGTTTATTTAAAGGAAACTTAGGTTGAATTCACACAGGGGCTCTTTTAAGCAGTGCTAGTGTCCCACTTCCTTAGCGAATGTCTAGAAATAATGAGAAACATGCATTGGCAAATGACAGTAGCTTCATAAGACGACAAACTATAACATATCTGAAGCATTTTGACACTGATTTTTATCTATCAATACATATTGTTAAATACCTATTCATGTATCTCAATAAGTGTATGTTAAATTTTTATGCAAATGACCCGGATAAAATTTCTTGGTGATGTGTATGTTTCATATTAGAAAGATGCATTATTTATACTGAATATATTAGGCTTATTTTTTGAAACTCCATTAAAACTTTATTAAAACAGGTAGGTTTTTTTAGAGCTATTGTGCATTTGGTTGTCCTATTTTAGGTCTGCACCACTCTTTTCTTGCATTGTGTATGGGGATTAATTTCAGATTATAGAAGGAATAAAGATGGAACTATTCTGCAGTTGTTAGGAATCTGTGCTAATGACATCCATACTCACTTTTTGTATTTATCACAATGCTTCTAATAGGAACACTTATTTGTCCTTTATATTTTTGAATGGAAGACAGTAAAATTAAAACAAAAGAGCAGCCAGGCATGGTGGCTCACACCTGTAGTCCTAGCACTTTGGGAGGCCAAGACGTGTGGATCACCTGAGGTTAGGAGTTCAAGACCAGCCTGGCCAACATGGCGAAATCCCCACTCTACAAAAAATACAAAACTTAGCCAGGCGCAGTGACACATGTCTGTAATCCCAGCTACTCAGGAGACCGAGGAAGGAGAATCTCTTGAACCTGGGAGGTGCAGGTTGCAGTGAGCCACTGCACTCTAGCCTGGGAAACAAGAGCAAAACTCTGTCTCAAAAAAATAAATAAATAAAATAAAAGGAGCAATTGCAATAAAATGATAGAAAAAGAATTGGAGTGTGTGTGTTCTCACATGCATGCATACGCACACTGCACAATTAAAACACTTTTTTTTAGTTCCATGCATATCTTCTTTAAGTGTTCACATTGTTTACCAAAGTGTTTAATAATGAAGAAAATATTGCAATGAGATTATTCCCAGAAAATGGAATTGTCAGATGCTATTTTTATTCCATTAATATATTCCATCCACTGTATGTTGTGGATCCAGGGCACTGAGGCCCATTTTATGATCTGTGACAAAATGTAATAGAGGTTCTGGCCACCAACCAGGTAAAATGCCTCCAACCAGTATCAGTAAGGACAGATTTTTGGATTTCAAGCTGCTAATCATTTGAGTTCTGTCCAAAGATACAAACCTATTAATTGTTCCTTCAGTTTGGGATGCTAACATAAATTAATGCAGGAAATTTAGAAAGGTTATGAAAATATGATTCTCTTATGCCCTGTGTTAAAGAAACAGTGTTTCGGTTTTCATGCTTCTGACACCCTCAGGGCCTCAACACTTGACCAGAGAATGTATTTTGAACCACAGAGTTACTTGTGACAGCCCTATAGGATATATTCCATGTCCTCAGGATCTTTTCCTATTACCATCATCAACATGTGATTTTGAGAAAAATGTACTTTATTCCTTTTAAGCCATTACTGTATGAGAAAAAAAAATTTGGCTTAGAATATGTTCCGTGTGTCCGCCTAGCATACAAAAACCATTCATTTGTAGGATTTAGGCCTTGGGGATTTTACTATTTACCCCATGAAGCACCCTAGTGAGTCCCCACTGCTTCTATCATAAGACACAGACCTCCCCTCGCCCAGGAACAAAGACAGCAAATTGAGAATGTAGCCACAAAAGTCACAATAGCACGCAATTGAGTTTTCTTCCCTGGTGTAATAAAATAGAGCATTGAAAGTGGGAGATGTTTAGAGGAAAGAACAGACTGAAGCATTTTGCATCCAGGCAAATTATGTTTTCTTTTCACCGGAGTCTCTAGAGTCTATCCCTACAAATGAAGAAGGCAACATTTACTTGAAAGAGTGCATTGTTTCTGAGTCTCTGCAGCTGAATTATATTATAAAATACTCTGACCACTTCCATAAGTCATAAATTCTTAGTAAGCACTCCTAGTGTTTAAGATGGTGAGGTTGTCTGCAAGAAAACAGCACAGAAGGCAGGCTAGGTCCTCTTTGCATATGGGGCCCCAATCGCTACTCAGAAAGTAAAACTATTTACAGAGGTCTTTTTTTTTTTTTTTTTCGTTGATACAGTGTCTCCCTCTGTCACCCAGACTGCAGTGCAGTAGCACAATCATAGCCCACTGCAGCCTGGACCTCCCAGGCTCAAATGATCCTCCCACCTCAGCCTTCTGAGTAACTAGGACCACAGGTATGCACACTATCATGCCCGGCTAACATTTTTACTTTTTTGTAGAGACGGGGGTTTGGCTATTTTGCCCAGGTTGGTCTTGAACTCCCAGACTCAAGCAAACCTCTCACCTTGGCCTCCAAAAGTGCTGGGAGGACAGGCGTGAGCCACTGCCCCTAGCCCTATCAGCCTTTATACAAGGAAGATGTGCCCTGTTTGCTGTTAATGTACCAAAGAAAGAGCTGATAGAGATGAACGATTGAAAAGTATTCACCCGCAGCCATGGAGATATAACTGATTTTCCAAGCAGTACACTGATAAAAAGCAGGAAATCCAACAATGAAAGTGGAAATTGGGGGCCCCAGTGAGGGAATAGGGGAGGGACAAAAATCACAGCTTGCTTTTGTGGAGTGCTAACTCTGTGCACCAACCACAGCCTTGTATGTGCGAGTGTGTGAAATCATTAAAGCCTCAGAACAACCTAGAGGTTTAGATCTTTTTTTTTTCTTTTCTTTTCTTTTCTTTTGAGACGGAGTCCTGCTCTGTCTTCAGGCTGGAGTGCAGTGACGCGATCTTGGCTCACTGCAACCTCCGCCCACTGGGTTGAAGCGATTCCCCTGCCTCAGCCTCCAGAGTAGCTGGGGCTACTGGTGCATGTCACCATGCCCAGCTAATTTTTTGTATTTTAGTGAAGACAGGGTTTCACCATGTTGGTCAAGATGGTCTCGATCTCCTGACCTCGTGATCCGCCCACCTCGGCCTCCCAAAGTGCTGGGATTACAGGTGTGAGCCACCACGCCCAGCCGGAACAGAGTATTAAGTAATTTACTTAGGGCTACAAAGAGTGACTGGTGGAGACTGGATCTGAATTCAGGTAACCTGATGCTGAAGCACCGAATTCTAACATCCACTCTATCCTCTCTCTGCTTCTATCATAGGAGAGATGGTGTGAGGCTCTGCTATCTTGGCTTGGGAAATAGGGAGTTTCTTTTTATCTACAAACAATTTAGATGAGGGCTAGGAATAAAGGTTTTCCCAGGACTGTGTCCCAGTTAAATGTACCATGACCCAGCACCAGATAAAACAAGGACCAGAAGCGTGCCTGAGGAATTAGTTGATGCCATTTCTGATTAGCAATTAACAGTGGCAAATATTAAAAAGGGAACATTGGCTTCACTCCCTGAGATCTGGGCACAGTTTCTTGTAGCATATGTTTTCCACATTTGCAGCCCTAAAACAGTTCTTTAAAAACATTGCACTGTAGTCAAATCTAGGTATCCTATAAATGAAATGATATTTAATGATTTACTCATTTGGGAAATAATTTCTGAGACTACAATGAACAAGACTTTTTTTAGGTCTTGAAATAGGTTGACTTCAAGGGAAGATACATCAAATGAATACAGGAAAAGTGAATTTAAAAGGAAAATTTTGATTTTTTTTAAATTTGTGACTGATTTTGTATGGTGGTTTAAAAAAATGTTGCTGAAAATTTCAATGCTATTAAAATTGAAATCTAGGATATACATCTTCTCTATACTTTTAAAAGGGAAATCAATTCAATCTACATAAAACGACTACCATGTCAAATATCTTTTGAAAATATCACCTTTCTCAGCCTCTAAACATATCTACTTAAACACTCTCCAAAATGACATCAAGTTTTCACATTTCTCATATACTTCTGTAAAAGTTAACTTAGATTTGATTTCTCTAGTGATACAGTATTATTCTTAAGGGTAGTGGCTGTCTCCTTCACATTTATATTTTTAGATCTAGAGAAAGCAGGTATTCAATAAATGTGTAATAAATAAGGTAGACTGATTAATGGAAACTAACACTGTGGATAATGTTATACCACAAATGCTCTGTGTAAACTTGCAAAATTTTTCTAAGGATGTACAAGCTACTGTGAAGGATAGCACTTTCAAATTCCTCATGGGATTAAATGAAATTGAATTGATTTTGGTACCATCTGAATATGTACATTCTAAAGAATCCTTCAGTAAAGGAAGGAGAGTAGTATTTCT
The DNA here is from genome assembly GCF_001698545.2 of Rhinopithecus bieti. Taxonomy (NCBI): domain Eukaryota; kingdom Metazoa; phylum Chordata; class Mammalia; order Primates; family Cercopithecidae; genus Rhinopithecus; species Rhinopithecus bieti. The sequence goes on from NW_016804493.1 coordinate 3,835,593, forward strand.
CTGTTGCTAGTCATATCATAGCTACAGGGCAAATATTAGCTAAAATTTTTGCAGAAATATTATTAAACATACTGACAATGTTTGTATTTTAAAGGCAGTTCATGACTGTGGGTAGCAAACACGTACATACTATATCAGTTCTCTATCCCCAAACATAATAGTTTTAAATAAGAATTATTTGCCTTATATTAATAGCTTATATGTTTGTGGATTGACTGGGTGGTAGAGGTATCATCTCATCTAGACTGGGCTGGGCTCTGCAGATCTTGGCCAGCTTGCCAGTGTGCGGCTCAGGTGGAGGAATGGGGATGAACAGCTTTGTTCCTTGTGTTTTTCATATTTTTCCTGGAGCCAGTGGCCTCACCTGGACACACTGTCCTCAAGGCAGTGTCAGAGGCACAAGAAGGAAAGCAGAAATATATTAAGACCTACTGTACGTGCTTTCCCAGGTTTGGACAGGCATAATGACCACCAGCTATTTCTCCTGGTTCTGTGGTAGAACCCAGAGTCAAAGGGTGGGAAAATATACTTCAATGTCTCTCCACTAAATGATGTAGATACTAGGACAAGTGAGGCAGTGGACTCATGAATACTTATTCTGGGTGCTCATGTTTCATCAAAATGCAAGCTCATTTCCAGTCTTTTATTTGTAAAACAATTAAGAAAACAAGAAAGTAATCTTCCTATTAACTGGATAGGTGAGTTCTGCAGATTTTATGGACAATTAAGGTATTTAAATGAAGATTTAGGAGTAACAGACAATTGTTTTTTTTTTTTCATTTTCTGCGCTAGCTCGGAGAAGACATTCTGCTTAAACTTTATTCAAATATGGTTTAAAATCCTTTTATTCTAACAATATGGAGATGGTGAATTTTTGCAAAAGAAAAGTGTTAAAAAAAAGCAGCCAAACCATCTAACTAAAAGGTGTTGTGTATCAGAGCTTGAAAGAAATCCAGTTTGCTTAGAAATTTTAGCTAGAAGGAGATGCAAATCATTTGGTTATAATTTAATCAAGAATGTGAATTAATATTTCTATAGCAATATGGATTTATGTTTTAAATATCTAACAGCTAAATATTTCCTAAGATTCAGTCTATGCATAATTCACTTCCGTTTCAAACAGAAAACAATAAGTAGTCAGCAGGAAAAACTGTAATAAAGAAAGCCGAATAAACTTGGCCCAATGTAATATTGCTTTTACTTACTTAATTGATTTTTTTTTTACATTCTGTTTGTCTATAGTAGCTTAGGGTTCTTAGTGAACCGTCTTAGATAAGAGTCCCTAAGGCAGCTCAATACAAAAAAGCACAGGTGGCTATTCTCTGAGCTATCTATCGAAAGTGGCTTCAAGCCCATATTAGATAACATCACTCCATGTCTAGGACTTTGAGCTTAAACAAGCCAGACAAATCAGATAAAAATGGATACACAGTCTCCAGCAATTTCTAAGTTGAAATGACAACTAGGAGCAGACTTCTTAAATGACCCCAGCATGTCAAAGACTAAACCTAATACTTCGATTTATCATGCGATAGCAACTAGTGTCATAAAATATATCAGAGTTATTCTTTTAATGACTAAATTTGTAAGTTCTAGTGGCCCTAAAATGTAATTCACACGTAGTCATTATTATTAAAAGTTGTGTTGAGCATTTGTTTTGTGGCAAACTTTATGTTTCATATTGGGAATGATGAATGAAACATGCATGATCTGTTTTCTACTTGCTCAAACAGGATTGAATTAGCAATCTCTAACAACGTAAGTACATAGTCCCAAGACCATGTTTCCAAGACTATTTTAAGTCCTCAATTGCAGAGACAAGTTTCACTTGCGTTTCTGCACAGACTGACAATTTATAGGAAGCAATTGCAATGTGCATTGGACCCATCTCAGGCAGCTCTTCAGATCCTCCAGGCTTCAACTGTCCTCTATTCCAGCTGCTGCAGTGACAACCAGCTCTGCATGAACTCTGGCTGGCTTCTTGCAGACATTCTCTGACAGCACCCCTACTTCAGCACAGGCCTTCCTTGCTGACTTCCCCAGGAGAGCCAAGGGGATGCACATGTTCATACATGCCTCACTAGAAGTGAAATCTCTAAGGGGTGGGTGACCTTTGAACAATCAGAGATAGGACCCAGTGAATGAATTTTCCCCCTTTACTCAATTTGGCTGCAAGCCACTTTCTTCAGCTTCTTGGGGGCTTGTTTCTATGGCTCTAGCAACCAGTTACACTCAACAAACAGCAGTGTCGAATGCACCTTCACCTGAAGTCTTCCTGCTTTCCTACATCCCTCCCTTCTTGCTCCCTCATACATCCTTTGGTAATAGCACCTATTCCCTCTGCCTCAGGCTTTGCTTCCTGAGAAACTCAGAATCAGACACAGTCAAAGCAGAATTTGTCATGGGGTCGTGTGGGAACATGGAATGAGTTAGAAGTGAAAGAGAAGAAAACAAGCAAAAAATGAAATTTCTGCTATGGAAGGCAAAGGAAATACTGGAAAAAAGGCAACTTACAGTCCAGCTAAACAACTAGAGGATGTATTTTAATCACTCTGGGTAAGGGTAACTCTCTGAAGAGCCAGTCATCTCACTTTGAGGTTTCTTCCATTGTAAATCTCTTTTACTGAAAAGCTCTTGAAAAACAGAATTCATTAGAGAGTCAAGGTAATGGTTCTCTTCCAAAATGTCTGCTGTTCACTGTTATTACTGTGTTACTGCCAGCAATACAGAGCACATGGCGTCACTCCAGTAGTAAATGGGTGGGTCCGTGTCTTTCCTCAGAGATAAATGAAGCAACAATGTGGTAAAAAGTGCTTGGTTTCAAGAGGTGAACAGTTGGATCTTTAATTACAAAGGACTGAAATCCATTACAACACGACGGGGAGTGTGTTTAATTTGCAGAGGGAGAGACAAATTGCTGTTTTTTGTGACTTAAATGACCTTAACACAAAAACCCAACAGTCCCCACTTCTGAAGGGCAACAATGTACAGCCTCTACCCTAAACATGTAGACAGAACCAGAGACTAGGAATTGCTTTATCTTTAAAACGGAAGAAAGAATGACACAGAGTTAAGCTTATGGTTGTCTGCCTGATTTACTATCATGAGCTCTGCTTTATAGTTTAGTGAAGTATTCAAACCTTTGACTCGTTTGTAGGAATAGAGCGATATTAGAAAGCAAGTGAGTATTGTGTGGAATTTGTGGTTTTAAACTTTACTTTCCTTTAGAGATACACCACCTCTGAATTTTTTCGAGGACAGCGATACTCTTTTATCTTATTCAAGTAGTTTTCAGAATCCCCTACCCTATTAACAACACAAAGAATGCCCTGAAAACATTGAACTCTCTTTGCTGCAAGTTCTGAATATGTCACTTTTACTGAAGTCTCTGATCAATGGTATTAAAGCTTTTGCCTCAGCAAGGTCTTGTTCCTTAGCTGAACAAATAGGAACACGCTCTTCTTCGTAAGCTCCCTAGTATTCAAAAACACCATTAACTAATTCTAAAGGATCCAAAATGGCACTCATTTTGCATTTTAATGTTTGGTTTTACGATATCATTGAAGGGTAGGAACGATCATTTCTAACTCTTAATGTGTCCTCCCACATGGAAAGTGGAGGGACCTCAATTAGTTTAACACTCAATCCAGTGTCAATTCCTCATTCTCCTTCCCCTAAGAAAAGAGAAATGATAAGACTGATCAGGAGAAGTTGCCGAGAGAAATGGTCTTGCAGGGCTCAACTCAACTTGCCTTCGCTCACCTGGGTGCGGACCACTCAGGGAGAGTATCCATCTTACCCTAGTACAACCCACTGGTAATTTAATGTTAAAGAAGGCATGGGTTCTCCTTGAATCCAATGAAAATGAAATTTTAAATTCTCCATCTGCTGAGAGTTTTCCCTAGAATCATCTCTCTTTTCTTTCAAGGAAAATTTGATCTAAAACTACTTTTAATTGGGGACTGTAAAGCATATTTTGTTAAACACCTTCAATGACATTACTGATATCTACATACCATTTTTAATTTACAATTTTAAAGAAAATAAAGTTAGCATAGCAAAATTCCATAGAAATTTACATTTGTATTCCAAAACAGAGACAAAGATCACACACACAAAAAACACCATAGATAAGTGTTTATAGCAGCTTTATTTACAATACCAGAAGACTGGAAACAAATTAGATAGTTTTCAACAGGTGAATGGTTTTAAGAAAACTATGGGATACTACCCAGCAATAAAAGGGAATGAATTACTCATTCGCAGAAAGACGTGGATAAATTCTCAAGGGAAATGTGTCAATCTCAAGGTTACATATTAGATGATTCTGTCTATTTAACCTTCTTCTTGGTATAAAAAAGTCACAGAGACGGAAAAGATATTAGGACTTGCCAGGGATTCAAAATGGGAGTGTAGGGTAGAATCAGATGGATGTAGTTATAAAAGGCTAACATGAGGGACTCTTGGTAATGCAATTGTTCTGTATCTTGACCTACATATGTGGATACACCAAACCACATATGTGATAAAAACTAAATAACCATACAAGTATATGTAAAAATGGGGAATTCTAAATAAAATTAGTAGATTGCCTCAATGACATTTTCCTGATTGTGATGTTGCACTATAGTTTTCAACATGGTAACCACTGGCAAAACTGAGTAAAGCATACATGGGGTATTATTTTTTTACAACTGCATATAAATCTATAATTATCTCAAAATATAAGTTTAGTTAAAAAGAAGAAACACAAAGTGTGTTTTATTTTCTCATCAGACTGATTCATATCATGATCAGAAATCAATTTTGTAACCATAGAAAAAGAGGCTTGTAAAAGTGAAGGAAAGACAGTACATTCAGTTCCACAGATAAAGCTCTATGTTGTGCAGCATAATACTTTACATATATCCAATTCTGTTTTTTAAATAAATCCTGTGAGATAGTAGCTGAGCTTTTTAAAAACCTTTCACTGAGCAGTTTATAACTCTGATTCTCAAGCCATTTCTTTGTTTTATTTTATTTGAAATCAGTTAAAGAAAATCAGTTACATGATTTTACTATGGGAGTGGTGATAGCTTTTTTTTCATCAATTACCTTTGTTTGAAGTTAAAGATGGCAAAAGGAAAGGTAGGATTCTTTCTTTACCCTATTAAACTGATCTTTCATTCAAATTATTAAGGAAGAATTAAGAGTACCCTTCATGACACTATCAAGACACATGCACTTTCTTTTATTTTAGAAAATGTTAGAAAGAGAGAAACCAGTCATTCTAAACCCATTATTTAGCTCATGTATCTACCCTGAGCCTTGAGACTAGAGACCCAGGTTATTTTAATTACAAGAATGTGAGTTGATTTTAAGAAGATGTATTTTAACTTTTAGTGCCCAAAATCCTGTTTCTGAAACTCAAGTAAACACAGACTTTTATCTCAAATAGCCAATCATGATTATGTATTATATACTGAGTCTCTAATATTCAAAATAATCATTCAATTAGTGCTTTCACTTCTTTTATCTAGTTGTGATGACTATATGATTATATTTCTAATTAACTAGAAGGAGGAACAATACTAAGCCCAGGTCAATTATCACGATTTATGTGCCTTGATTAGTGCATGGGAATAGAAACTCTGCTAACAACATTCTCTATGATCTCATTTCAAATAATAACAGAGCCAAGCAAGAGATAATCTAGAAAACATTCTAAGCAGAAAATAAACCTATTAGAAATTTAGGAATAAGACTCAACATTCTAATCTCAGTAGGCAATGCAAGTGATCAACATGTTGAAAAGACCATTTAATTTTACTTTCTATTTAACTCCAACTAAAATTACCATTTTTCTGGAAATAAAATATTAATAAAACAGAAAATTGAGAGGAAAATGTCATATACATATCATTTTGGGGACGTGGAAAGAGGAGATGCACTATTTGCTTGCCAACACTGATATTATCCTCATCACTGTGGTAAAACTCTACCTACACTCTTTGCCCAGAAGTTCTTTTCTTTTTCAGTTGCTAAACTCTTTTTGTGTTTAATATTCCTGTCTTCCTGAAATTGATATGGCTCCAACCTGCTGCCTTGGCCCTCTCCAGTGTTGTTCTTGGAATTTCTATCTTATTTATCTTTGCCAGTTTCCTTTGGGTTGTTGCTTGTTTTTCCTACCAGTCAATCCAGATGGAATATCAACCTGTAGGATCCCCTCCCTCTTTGTCAGCTAGCAGATTCATCTGCAAACCTCATTTCAAAAGCAATGATTTACACAATCTGAGAGATGTCTGAGATAGACACAAAGATAAATAGTTCAAAATCATAAACTAATTGGTCTCATTCAGTCTTTAATTTTGGTAAAAGTATTTCCACCTTGGTTGCTTGTAACAAGTTTAACTGAGATTGCTGTAGATATAGGTGTGCATCCAATATTGTAGTCACATGGCTATTAAGAACTCAAAATGTGGCTAGTCCAAATTAACATGTGCTTTAAATGTAAAACACATGCTAAATTTCAAAGAATTAGTATGAGAAAGTTTCTAGCATATCTCATTAACATTAATAATATATTCTTTGTAATCTGAAATAATAATATATATCTATATAAAATCTCCATTACTCGATATTCAAGCATAGCTCTAATTCATCTTTTTCCTAGCAAGATTCCTCTTCCCACTAAGAAACATGTTGCAGGGTTGCCCATTAGCGTTAGTGCCAAAATTCTTAACCCTTTACCTGGATTTCTTTATGTCTGGCTCTGTTTAAATAACCAGACAATGGTGCTAGCCTCACTTAAAATCAAAATTACCAAATATTTACAGGTAAAAAACATTTCTGAAAGCACAGAATGTATATTTCTTCCAGTAATAATTTTCCTAGCATAAAAACCAGCTGTTTCAGCAATACAGCTATTCAGCCCAACCAAGAAAACACATTTCTTTTATTGCCAGATATAACATTAAAAGGTTTTAAATTGATGTTGAACTTAGTAACAGGTTGATATAGTAGATAAATTTATATTTTACTTCTCTTTATCAGTTTTAAAATGAGTTTGATTGTAGAATTTATATTATTCACACAAATTTCTTCTTCCTTAAATTTTAAGAGATATATGATATTTGATACATATGAAAATACATGCCACAAATATGGATGGAAGTTATCAAGTATAATAATAACCAACATTCATGACCCCATCACACATTCCAAGAAGTACGCTATTGACATCATCATTGCATCAACTGTGTGCCTCTTCATTTTCCTATCCCCTGATTCCCCAAAGAGGTAACCACTATCTATAATTTTATCATTCTCTTGATTATTTTCTTAATACAAGTTTCATACACGTGCTTGTGCTTAAATAGTATCTTGGTCAATTATGTGTGGTTTTGATATTTAATAGCCCTATGTGATATTTAAACTTCAAATAATATTTAATGTCAGAACAATCTTATATGCCTTCAAATGTACCTCACTTGGTCATGAAACAGTATTTTTTAAATACATTTCTGGATTTATATACCTCTGATTTGGTCCACAGAGTTAAAGGGGTAAAGAGGCTTAGTAAAAGAATGATTTTTTAAAGAGAACAAAATAAATTTTAAGAACAATCATTTAGTTTTTTTTTTTTTTTTTTTTTTTTTTTTTTAAATCTTTGTAAACGGCAGAATTGTATGCTGCTTCCATAGCAAGTGACCAGGTATGGATTTTTGTGTTTCAATTTCATTCAGCTCTTCTCTGATTTTAGTTATTTCTTTTCTTCTGCTAGTTTTGGCATTAGTTCCTTCTTTTTCTTCTAGTTCCTTTAGATACAAAGATAGATTGTTAATTTGAGACTTGCCCTGCTTCTTGATGAAGTAGTTTAGCAGTATAAACTTTCCTCTTAACATTGCTTTAGCAGCATTCCAGAGATTTGGTAAGTTGTGTCCCTATTTTCATTAATGTAAAATAATTTTTTGAAAGGTACATTAATTTTGATGTTTTCCTAGTAGTTATAGAGGAGTGATTTGTTTAATTTCCATGTATTTGTGTAGTTTTGAGAGAAATTCTTGATATCAAGTTCTATTTTTATTGCACTGTGGTCCAAGAGTATGCTTGATATGATTTTGATATTTTTAATTTATTGAGACTTATTTTATGATCCAACTAGTAGTCAATCTTAGAATATGCCCTGTGTGCAGATGAGAATGTATATAGTTGTTGGGCGAAGTGTTCTGTAGATGTCTCTTATGTCAAAATGGTCAAGTGTCGAGTTTAAGTCTACAGTTTCTTTGTTAGTTTTGTTGTTGTTGTTGTTGTTGTTGCTGTTGTTGTTGTTGTTGTTTTGAGATGGAGTCTCCTTCTGTCACCCAGGCTGGAGTGCAGTGGTGTGATCTTGGCTCACTGCAACCTCCGCCTCCCAGATTCAAGTGATTCTCCTGTCTCAGCCTCCCAAGTAGCTGGGACTACAGGTGCGTGCCACTATGCTCGAATAATTTTTTTTTTGTTTTTTTTTTTGTTTTTTTTTTTGTATTTTTGGTAGAGACAGGGTTTCACCGTGTTAGCCAGGATAGTCTGAATCTCCTGACCTCCTGATCCACCCACCTCAGCTTCCCAAAGTGCTAGGATTACAGGTGTGAGCCACTGTGCCCAGCTCTTTGTAAGTTTTCTGCCTCAGTGATCTGTCTAACACTGTCAGTGGGGTGTTGAAGTCTCCCATTATTATTGTGTGGCTAAGTTTCTTTGTAAGTCACAAAGAACTTGTTTTATGAATCCGGGTGCTCCAATGTTGGATGTGTTTATATTTAAGACAGTTAAGCCTTCTTATTGAATTGAACCCTTTATCATTACATAATGCCTTACTTTTCCTTCTTAGTTTTAAAGGTTTAAAGCTCATTTTATCTGACATAAGAATAGTGACTCTTAGTCTTTTTTTTCCATTTGCATAGTAGATCTTTCTTCAACCTTTATTTTGAGCCTGTTGGTGTTGCTACATGTGAAATGGTTCTCTTGAAGACAGTAGACAGTTGGGTCTTGTCTTTTTATGCAACTTGTCACTTTGCGTTTTATAAATGGAGTGCTCATTTACATTCAGCATTAGTATTGATATGTAAGAGTTTGCCTGTGTCATCATGTTATAAGCCATTTTGTAGACTTGGTTGTGTAGTTGCTTTGTGCTACAGGCTTTGTGCTTAAGTATTTACAGTAGCAGGTGCCATTCTTTTACTTCCATATTTAGCTCTCCCATAAAGACCTCTTGTAAGGCTGGTCTAGTTGAAACAAATTCCCTCATCATTTGCTTGTCTGAGAAGGATTTTATTTCTCTTTTACTTATGAAGCTGAGTTTGGCAGGGATATAAAATTTTTTATTAGAATTTATTTCCTTTGAGGATGCTAAAAATAGATCCCCAGTTGCTTCTGGCTTATAAGATTTCTGCTGAGAAATTCGCTGCTGCTCCGATGGGGTTCCCTGTGTACATCCTGACCCTTCTCTCTAGTTGCCTTTAAGGTTTTTTCTCTGTTGACCTTGGTGAATCTGATTAGTATGGACCTTGGGGATAGTCATCTTGTATAATATCTAGCTGGGGTTCTCTGTATTTCTAGAATTTGCACGTCAACCTCTCTAGCAAAATTAGAAAAACTTTCATGGACTCTTTCCTCAAATATATTTTCCAAGTTGTGTATTCTCTCTCCTTCTCTCTCACCTTCTCTCTCAGGGATGCCAGTGAGTCATGATTTGGTCTCTTTACATAACCCCATATTTCTCAGAGTTTTGTTAATTTTTCTTAATCCTTTTTTCTTTATTTTTGTCTGGATGATTTGATTTGAACTAGTCTTCACACTCTGAGATTCTTTCCTCAACTTTGTCTATTCTGCTGTCAGTCCTTCTGATTGTATTATGAAATTCTTGTAGTAAATTTTTCAGCTCAAGAAGTTCAGTTTAGGCCTTTCTTAAAATGGCTATTTTGTCTCTCAGCTCTTGAATTATTTCACTGGATTGCTTGGCTTCCTTGGATTAGGTTTCAACTTTCTCCTGGATCTCATTGAGCTTCCTTGCCATCCAGATGCTGGATTTCCTGTCTGTAATTTCAGTCATTTCAGACCTGTTAGGAACCATTGCTGGGGAGTGATTGGGCTAGTTTGGAAGTAAGAAGATATTCTGAGTTTTAGAATTTCCAGAGTTTTTGCACTGATTTTTTTCTTATCTAGGACAGTTGGTGTTAATTTAATTGTGGTGTAAATCAAGTAGTCAGTTGGTGGCTTCATTTCTGGGAGTTTTCAGAGGGCTAAGTCTCTATACAGGGTCTTTGCTTTCAGATTCTTGCCCTTGGTTTCACAGGGTAGAGAGTTAGCAGTTTTTTGGTGTCCCTAGCACTATGCTTGCTGAAGACCCATCTCTATCTAATCTCTAGGGAGATCCTACAAGCTCACATGTGCATGGGGGGGTGTGGGTTTCCCTGCAGCTAGGATCCCAGAGGTCCACAGTGAGAGTGGGAAGTCTACCCTAGTCTCTTCACTCATCTCTTCCGCAGGCACTGTTAACGACTAGGAACCAGCCATAGTGTTCAAGTACCTCAGTTCCCTCCCTCTTCAGCCTCAGGTTTGCTTCTTTTCTCCATCCACATTTGGCATTTTCTCTCCAAAGATATGTTCAAATTATGTTGGTTTAGCCAAAATCCTGGTCTCTCTCAGTGGGAGTGGCACTTCCTAGATGCATCTAGTCAGCCATCTTGAAACTGTGTCCCCATATGGTAGATCTTAAATGTTCTCACCACAAAAAAATAAGTGTATGAGGTGACAGATATGTTCATTAGCATGATATAATCATTGTACAAAGTAAATATATAGCAAAACATCATGTTGTACAACTTAAATATATACAAATTTTATGTCCGTTAAACCTTAATAAATTGAAAGAAAAAAGGGCTGAACAATACAAACTGAAAGAAAAACCATAAATGCCAGTGAATATACCACTTTTTTCAGATACAATAAAAGAGATTTGATAACTAAATTATTTTATTTTCCTTTCACTTTAGTATATCACTTAAAACTATATAAGTAAATATACATTTACTATAATATGGTTTTAGAAATTATGTATTAAAAAGATTTATTTTGGAAAATTCTATGTACCTAAAGTATTTCTGACAGATTTTTTTTCTATTCAGAATGCTTTCCCCCAAAAAAGATTCTGTGTACTCTGTTACCACAATTGCATTTATATTTTCTTTTTTGAGACGGTCTTCTCACTCTTATGCTCAGGTTGGAATGCAATAGCATAATCTTGACTCACTGCAACCCCTACCTCCTGGGCCCAAGTGATCCTCCTACCTCAGCCTTCCAAGTATCTGGGACTACAAGCATATGCCACCACATCCAGTTAGTTTTTGTATTTTTTGTAGAGACAGGGTCTTACTATATTGCCCAGGCTGATCTTGAACTCCTAGGCTCAAGCAATCCACCTACCTCAGCCTTACAAAGTGCTGGGATTACAGGTATGAGCTACTGTGTCAGCCTACAATTGTTTTCTTTATGGAAAACATACTTCAACTGATATATATATAATATAAATCATATAAATATAAATCATAAATCAAATCAACTGATACATATATCATATATATTACATATATATTTTCAGATATTGATGGCCTTATGCATATTCATACATTCTGAATCTGAAAAACAAACTAAAATCCTGCCTGTTACCATATACTAATTTTTTTTTTTTTTTTTTTTT